>NW_026057581.1:9374969-9450093 GCF_023721935.1 Panthera uncia
TCTGTCCCCCTCTCTCTGCCCCTCCCCTGCTCATGTGCTCTCTCTCTCTCTCCCCAAAATAAATAAACATTTCTTCAAAAAAAAAAAAAAAGAAAAGAAAAACTGAATGCGGTTTCTCTTTAAAACAAAACAAAACACCCAAATCTGTCTTTTTAACATCCAGTTCTCTGCCTGACTCCTAGAAGGCACTTGAAACCATGTCTAAGGATAAATCAAACATTAAGCATCAACTCAAAGTGTTTCCTTTGGGATCATGCTCCTAGTAAACATTTACAGTTAGAGGCAGCTGAATTACAAATGGCAACTTTATCTTTCCTTGTTCTTGGGACCAATTTATCCTGAAGTACTTATTTATCTTACTCTGTGCCTTTAAGGCCACAGAGTAATCTTTAAATTTAAAATTAAATCTAAATTTAAATTTAGATTTAATTAAATAAATTAAATCTATTAATAAATAAATTTAAATTAATGTAATTTAATAATTTAATTAATTTATTATTATGATAATTATTATAAATTATTTATATTTATTATTTATTTTTATATAAATATTTATATAATTATTTTTATAAATAAATAAAAATATTATTTATAATAAATTAAAATTAATTAATTAATTAAATCTAAATCTAAATTTATAATTAAATATATTTAAAAATTTAAAATGTAATCTTTAAAATTAAAAGATTACATTTTTGAGAAGTAAATGACATAAAGTTTTAAGTTGTAGTAATGCCTACTTAATGTTTTAATAGATCTCTCTATGTTGGACAAATCAGGTATAAGACATGTAACACAGTCATTTCAATAATTCTAATTCTATAAATCTCAACATGCTGTGTTGTCAATGTCCTCTACTTAAAATAGGAGACTTGAAATTAGAAACATTTTATCACTCTGAGCAGTTGAGTTGCTAATATTTCTAAGCCCAGTATGTAGACCACGGAATCACTGTCATTTATTAAGTAAGTCGACTGCGTAAGTAGGCAACACTGAAAATCAGTTTCATCTCTTTTTCTACCTTCAGCATATTTTTAAATTTATGATTCACAATTAGTGACAGCACAAAGCATTGCTTCAGCGGTTAGATTTTTATCTTTCAACTTACTGGAAGAACTAACTTGTGAGTCACCTCACCTGTTACTCAGAAATTGGCTGCTCTCAGTTGTCACTCATGACAGTTTTATGCAGTATTCAGAGCTTTAGAGCTAGAGAAAAATGCAGGCTGATCCTGCCTGGGTCTGCTTAACTCCTACTCTCTCGTGTTTTCTTCTCCACAGAGTGGTCTTTCCCTGCAACAGGCCGGTGCTAACATAACCGGAGAATGAAACTTTGAAGATTCTTGCGATTTCGTGTTTTGTGTCTTGAGGTGACGGGACATACGTCTGTGATCGCGGAGGTCACGGCACAGCATGTGGGTATGGACATAATCGGGGGAATGGGGGACAAAGAACTCAGCTCCAAATTGAAGATCTTTGTTTGAACTAACGCATATTGGAGTGTATTCTTCTGATTAGAAAGACCTAGCCCAATATTGAGAAAATCACAGGCTGCCCTACTCCTACGTAGAAGATATCTAGTGTTTTCCTGAATGATACCATCTATAGAAACCTTAATATTCACATATATAGTGTGGTAGTATTATATAGTATTATGGTGTATTTTCTAATCTATATATAAGAGGTTTATAAATGATCCCAGGACTAACTCTTCATGACAACTTGCAAAGAGATAGATTTCTAATTCTGTTTTTTGTTTGTTTGTTTGTTTGTTTGTTTTTTCTACTGCAGAGAAGGCACAGGAGCAAAAGACCACAAGAGCCTCACGATTACTGTGTGGCTCAGTCATACCAGGGTTAACTCATCAGCTCTGAAGTCTTGGTGGCTCAACCAATGCTTTTCCCTCTCCTGCTGTATTCCAATATAGTTGTGTGTGTGGAGAGAGGTGGTATGAGATTTTTCTACCCCTGGAAATAACCAACATGGCCGCTACCGTATGGAAAAAACACAGACGAGGAACTCACACCTCTTCTGTGCTTTGACCTGAAAGTGACCCAGGCCAGTTCTGCTCACAACCCATTGTCCAGAGCCAGTCACATGCCCTGCTGTATTCAAAGAGGGCTGGGACATGAACATTTAACAAACACTACAATTCTGTCCTAATCAACCAGAGAAAGAGTCCAACCCAAGATTCTTCAATTCCCACTCATGTCAATTAAAATAATTTGGAAATAAATATTAAGCGGAGACAACTCTATTTTTAAATTAAATGCAAGATGAATTAACTTTTGGTCACCCAGTCTCCCTCCTTTTAAGTACTGGTTTACTCTGACTAGCTTTTGATTCTATATATCAGTTCAGGTGAGTGTCAGTTTGAGTGGAAAGTATTATTATTCTCTATACAAGAAAATTCAACTATTGGAGCCATAGTTCACCCGAGTCACATGGAAAATAGTATCATTTTGAATGAATATGAATGAATTCTTCCATAGATCAGTTGCCAAAGTAAATTGGAGTTTGGCTGTGTAATAGGTCAGTTGTCTCTCAAATGGATGCATGCATATTTAACATACAGATTGATATTTACTCATTCATTAGATCTGTACATCAGTGTCTCTCATCATATATGATTTGAAAAGAAATCCTAGAAAAAGAGTGGGACCTCCATATCAGGGAGAGGTTGAGGATGATGACATTGTTTATTTATCTGCATTCTTTTATGTCTTCTAAATGAGAACATGTTCAAGTTTATATGGATTTGAACAAATTTGTTTTTTCTTAGACTTTCTATTTTCTGCTTACATCATCCATGTTTTCTTGCGTGTTGTCTACCTTTTCCATTAGAGCCTTTAACATATTGTACTATTTTTAAATTCTCTGACAGTTCCAAACACTAGGTCATAGCTTAGTCTGGTTCTGATGATTATTTTGTCTCTTGAGCCTGTGTTCTATTTTTTTTTTCATTGCCTTTTAGTATGCCTGGAATTGTTTTTTAAAAAGTAGAAATAGGGGCATCTGGGTGGCTCAGTTGGTTAAGCATCTGACTCGGGCTCAGGTCGCAATCTCATGGTTCATGGGTTCGAGCCCTGCATCGGGCTCTGTGCTGACAGCTCAGAGCCTGGAGCCGGCTTCACATTCCATGTCTCTGTCTCCCTCCTGAGCCCCGCTCATGCTCTGTGTCCCTCTCTTTCTCTCAAAAAGTAAATAAACACTTAAAAAAAATAAAACAAATAAAAAATAAAAGGTAGACGTATATTGAATGGAGAGAACTGGGGTCATTAGTGTAAAGATTTACGGTAATGGCTAGAGTCATGCTATGTTTACTGTCTGCTATAGATGTACACAGTAACAGCCTTAAATTCCCACTACTGCCTACATACTCTTCTTCACTGCTCTTTCAGCTGTAAACTGCCATTACCATACTTGAGTCCTGTGGGTATAGGGATAAGGTAGGAAAGGGAAAGTGTCTTATCGTCCTATGATTAAACTTCAGTCTTGTAGTGGCCCGAGTCCCTGGGCTTTGACCTGTGCAAGTAATTTCTAGCTTTCGTTCTCCCCTTACATGAGGCGAGAAGACTGGAGAAGGCTATACTGGAAGAAATGCCCTTTCTCCGGACGGGATAAGACCCTTCTAAAGTATTACTCTCCCTTGGAGAGTAGGCCTTTGTGACAGAGAACACTCTGGGTATATTCCATGAGTGGATCTTTCCCGGCTCTCCATCTTGAGGAATGGTTGGATTTCCCAGACGTAGAAAGTGAGGGGCCCCCCCCGAGACTGCAGCCACCAGAGGTGGCTCACCCTCCAGGTCATCCATGTTTAGCCTCCACTTAAGTGTTTCTCCTAGTGGCTCCTGTGGCCTCTGCTCTGGACACTAGACCTCAGCTGTGAGATTTCAGGGTCATGGTTTGCCTCATGACATCAGTTCTCTCCCAGATACAAGAAAAGTCATTGATTTTTTTTAGTTCGTTAAATTTTATCTTGTTGAAAGGATGACAGTGTTGCCTTGCAAGTGACAGAACTGGAAGACAAAGCCCGTTGGCTCATAATACGAGACAGCAGTATTTTAATATCTTCTGCTTAGTTTGTGAGAATGATTAGCTCAGGTCAGATGAGAGGAAAATTTGTGAACAGAATTTTAGTAGAAACTTTGCAGGGCACCTGAGTGGCTCAGTCAGTTAAGCGTCTGACTTTGGCTTGGGTCATGGGTCATGATCCCCCAGTTCATGGGTTTGAGTCCCGCGTTGGGATCTGTGCTGACGGCTCAGAGCCTGGAGCCTGCTTCGGATTCTGCGTCTCCCTCTCTCTCTCTCTCTCTCTCTGTCTCAAAAATAAATAAACATTGAAAAATTAAAAAAATAGAAAACTTTGCATAATTAGAGGTTGGACTTGAAAATGA
This sequence comes from Panthera uncia, assembly GCF_023721935.1. NCBI lineage: Eukaryota > Metazoa > Chordata > Mammalia > Carnivora > Felidae > Panthera > Panthera uncia. The sequence goes on from NW_026057581.1 coordinate 9,379,366, forward strand.
TCTCCACTATTTAATCAGTATGACCAACAACACACTTCTATTTTATTTACATATTAATGTTGAGTGACTTTACATTTTTATCTGGCCATGATACCAAGTGCCCAAATAAAATTAGCTTAAAACCAGAAATTCAGATTGCTAAAATACAAGAAGAAATCAGAATTTTGAAAAACAATAAACCATATTGAGCTATAGTTTTCTCACTCAAAGTATAATTAATGCTGTTTTTTTTGTGTTAGCACAAATTTTTATTTCATTGGTAAGAATATGTAACTTAAACAATTCTTGGTTATTTTATCTTTATCTCGTCCTTAAGATTCCCATTTTGAAAGGAGGTGTTCTTTTTTTTAAATTTTTTTTTAACGTTTATTCATTTTTTGAGAGATAGACAGAGCATGAGCAGGGGAGGGGCAGAGAGAGAGGGAGACAGAATTCGAAGCAGGCTCCAGACTCTGAGCTGTCAGCACAGAGCCTGACACGGGGCTCAAACTCACAAACTGTGACATCATGACCTGAGCTGAAGTTAGACGCTTAACCGACTGAGCCACTCAGGCGCCCTGGGAGTAGGTTTTCTAATATATTCCACATATTAACAGTGTCATGTATGTACAACTTATAAATAAGCATATGCATATGAAAATGAATATTTAGATTCTTGCCAATGGTATCCAAGGTTATAAGAGTTTGCCAATTGCTTCTTTGAGTAACCTTGGCCAAGTCATGTAACTTCACTGAGATTTTGTTTCTGATGTGCAAAATGGAAACGATTTCTGCTCGTATGGTTGTTGGAAGGGCCAAGTAAAGAGAATGTATATGAAAAAGGCTTTCTAACCTGTGACATGCTAAGCAAGTGTAGCTATCTAACTTCACTGTTTCTGGGTTTCCCTTCTGTCAGTCCACATTGCTGCAAAATGAATGAAGGGTTTTATATTCAGCTAAATAATTCACAACCTGGGAGTGTATTAAAAACAACAACAAATGTATCTATAAAGTATCACTGTGGAACTACTCTGAGTATATGAAAAATACACACTTCCACTCCGGAGTATAGCTGTGCCACACAGTATCTGACTCCTGTACTCCTTTTAGCATAAAAAATAAAATAATAAAATAAAATAAAAAGCAGAATTTCAGGAAGGCGGAAGATCGCAAACTTAGACCCCTGACCCGAATCAAGCCAGCGGCCACCTTGGGAAACTCACTCAACTGTCCTAAACTGGAATTTCCTTCTCTACGAAAGGAGTCTCTTGCCCGGACCTTCAGGTTCTCATAAGAAGAGAAGAGTACGGCTGGAAAACAGTGAAGCCCACTGGCATGGGCTCATCATTTGGATTTTTCGTGGCCTTCCGCTGAAGACATACACTTTGTGCAATATTTCTATCAAAAAGCAATTTTTTTTGTGTGACTAGAGCTGGCCCTACAAGAGCCAAAAATCTCTTGTCTCCGTGGATGCTTTGATGTAATGTCTTGGAGTGAAGTGGAAATCTCAGAGCACCCCTGCTCCTGTTTTTGGTGGGTTCCTGTTCTCTTGGGTCACTGCGAGCCAGGGTGTTTGGGATCATGCAAAGCTCGAAATGCAGTAAATCTTACTTTTAGCGGACAGAAACAAGGTGGTTGAGATTGGAAGGGAATTAATTACGTTTATTTATTAACATTTTATTAGCTGTATACCATAATAACACCAATAAAATCAATGTGATCTTCTAACCAGACGACTGGTTAATGCATGGACAAGAAACCACAAAAGACTTTTAAGAAAGATTAAGAAAAGAATACACTTGGGGTGTACTGGCAAGAAAGCGATGCTTAAAAATGATGGACTTAGGGGAAGGAGGAGAAATGCAGGCTGAACTGTGAAAATTTCACTCATCTGTCCCTCACACAAATGTTCCTATCTCTCTGGAGATGAAATTTATTTCAGGACCGTAGCTACCAAATATAAAATTAAAAAAATGAACTCTCAGAAAACTACTCAAGGCTTCATAATGTTAAAAAGAAATCATATGATCAAGCACATCACTAATTAGCATGGATACCTTTCTCAAAAGCAAAATCTGTTCATTTTTTCACAGAGGTTCAAGCAAAAGAAAGACAAGGAGAGAACGGGAGAAACCGAGAGGGAAAGTGTCTAAGGAGACCATGAAGTGTCCCTGGAGTCATCATCCTCCAGCCCAGCGAGGCAAGCCCTTTCCTTAGTATCACCATAGCACCACCTTGGGAAGTCAAGGCATCTCCTGATATATCATTATTTTCCTAACAATCCCCCCAGGGCTTATTGTTTGGGAGGACAGCGACAATCAGATATGCACAGAGGGAAATTGGGATTAGCATGACCAGAACAATTCTGTGCCCAAGTGTTTACCTGTCAATCCATTCCGAACATCCTTATCCACGAACAACATGTTAAGAAATACATCAACAGCAGGGGCGCCTGGGTGGCTCAGTGGGTGAAGCATCCGACTTCGGCTCAGGTCGTGATCTCACAGTTTGTGGGTTCAAGCCCCGCATCGAGCTCTGTGCTGACAGCTTGGAGCCTGGAACCTGCTTCGGATTCTGTGTCTCCCTCTCTCCGTGTACCCCCCCCCCCACTCTCTCTCTCTCTCTCTCTCTCTACCTCAAAAACAAATAAACATTTAAAAAAATTAAAAAAGATATGTCAACAGCAGCACCTACAATATATGGAAAAAAAGAAAAACAACAAATATATTTTTTAAAGTGTGCCAGGCACTTTCTATGTAATAAAGCATTTGTTACTGACAATGCTTTGTTTGATATTACTGTCCCCATGTTATAGAACACTAACCTAAAGCTTAAGACATGTAAGTTGATTTGTCAGGCCCCCAACCGGGATGTGTATGGTTGAGCCAGGATTGGAACCCAGGCTTATCTCTGCAGGGACTATTCAAAGACCCTTGTGAGTCCTGATACTCTTAATTTTGGGGGCCCCAGCCCATGTTCTTTCAAATATGTTCAAATCAACAGCCCACTTCAAACAGTATTTATATATCACCAGATCTGTTGGGTCACATTTGAAAAAGTCGAAATTGATGGCTTTAAAACAACTATAGTTTTTGAGTTCGCTGTTTTCTTCTTTTGCTTTTTGTCTTTTTCAGGGTGCATACATTTCACATCGGATCTGTGGTACCTACTGTCCAGACACAGGAGCCTGAGAATGAATCAGAAGATTCTACTCCTTCCACTTGGGCTGGCTGGATAGGCCTTCACAGCTTACCCAGAACTTCATCTTCAGTGGTGTATTTGCGTCATGACCAAGGTGCTCAGACCCTGTGGTATTTCCTCTGACAGTGAGGAATGTGGTGCAAGAATGTGATTCCCTCTTGGCTACCACAATACCTGCTGCCTGGTGCTGCCCTAAAAACAAGCCACACAGCAAATGTCTGTTATCTACACTCGCAGCTCATTGAGGTCGTTGGCCATTTTTAAGTAATCCTTGCAATCCAGAATGTACTATTATTGGTCAGCACATAGTAATGAGCATTTCAAGAAAAAACTTATGGAAGGACCACAAAGGACGAATGAATGTGACTCAGTGACTATGATCTGGCCTCCTGGTGAGTTAATGGTGGTCCCCAACTTACAGCCTGGCACCAGTTCAATCATTTCACACTGGATCGTGTGTGTTGTGTTGACCACATTTGTACATCAGAGTGCACTTTGCTGAATGCGGGTAGAAAGTCTTCAGAATAGTCTCACTATTCATCTGGCTGTCAAAACACGTAAGGTACATGCATGCACGTAGATATTTTCCCCTCCATTCTTAAATATGTGACTCTTTTCTGGTTTGAGAGCTTAACAGCTTCATATCCGCAGCTCATTCAAGATGATCCATTTGGCTATTTTTGGACTATAGGGTTTTTGTTTGTGTTTGTGTTTTTGTTTTTCTCCTCTGATTTCTTATCCTAATAAATCATAGAGGCCCTTCCATTCACCATTCTGGTGACTTCTCCTACTTTCCTTCCCACTCTTCTTGCTTTGTCTTGCATATAATATAGTATGTGTACATCTTTGGAGAGTTATGTCAGTGAGTGAAATGAAACAGATTAGTCACTTAATTTATAGAGAGAGGAATAAATGGAATACATTTCAGAAAATAATAAATTACTGGTCCAAAATATTTTGCAGGTAATTCCCTTACATTATCAGAGTAACATGATGGAGTGTTTTGTTGTTTTTTGTTTGATGGCTAGGAATCTTAAAATATTGTATTGAAACATTAGCAACCGTTCATTTTCAACAATTTGAAAGACATTACTCAAAACATTTTCCTCCTCCTTCAAAATAAATGATTAGGAAAAGCCAAACCAGGCCAGCCTTGTATTAAGACTCAAATTGTTTTGTGCATTCATTTTTGAAGTATTAATTGTTACTCGTGGAGTTATTGTTAGAGATAAAAGCAAGACAGGAGATAGTATGAGCTGGATGTGGTGTGAGGTTGGGGTATTACATGTGTGAAGAGACCAAGGCAGAGAGACAAAAATGACTTTTAAGAGTTGAGTGGCTGGGGAGCCTGGGTGGCTCAGTCGGTTAAGCATCCCACTTCAGCTCAGGTCATGATCTCCTATTTGTGAGTTCAAGTCCCGCTTCAGATTCTGTGTCTCCCTCTCTCTCTGCCCCTGCCCCCTTCACACTCTGTCTCTCTTTCTCTCAAAAATAAAATAAAATAAAATAAAATAAAATAAATAGCTAGGCGGTTAATATTCAATTTGATGTTGTTTGGGTTGTGATCTAAGCCAACCCCACTTTCCATCTCTGAAAAACTTCAGTTAACTCTCCAACTACACCTGTCCGTGAAACATTTTAATGCTTCATTTCATGTTTGTGAAACTGAGGAGAGTCTAGGTAGATAGAATGCAGAGGAGAATAGCTTTCTTGAGAGTGTCTAAAAAGTTTCTTAATGTGGGATAATTCAATGGGATAAAGAACTAAACACCAGAGACAAACTCCACTACGAAGAATTAGTACAAATCTTGGATAGAAGTTTCAACTTCCAGCAGGTTTGGGATAGGAATTCAAGCAATATTTTGAAACTCTTAGGAGGCAGAGAGGAACCAGATAACACCTGGACTAGATATTTGTAGTAAATCAATGCTTTTCTTGTTACACACATAATACCTTTTATAAACTTTAGGAGTAAAATAGCAAAATTGTAAACATTTCTGTACACTTAAAAAAATAATTGTGTTGAACTTTCTCACACCACACACAAAAATAAACCCAAAATGAATTAAAGACCTAATGTGAGACCTGAAACCACAAAAATCTTGAAAGAGAACACAGGCAGTGATTTCTCTGACATCAAACGTAGCAACACTTTTTGAGATGTGTCTCTTAAGGCAAGAGAGACAAAAGCAAAAACTATTAGGACTACATCAAAATAAAGTGCTTTTATGCAGTGAAGGAAACCATCAAAATGAAAGACAATTTATGGAATAATATATTTGCAAATGACATATCCAATAAGGGTTTAATATCCAAAATATATAAAGAATTTACACAACTTAACACCAAAACAACAACAACAAACAACAAACAACAACAACAGTATAATAATATAATAGAAAAAATAAGCATCTGGGGCACCTGGTTGGCTCAGTCAGTTAGGCGTCCAACTTTAGCACAGGTCATGATCTCATGGTTCATGAGTTCGAGCCCGCGTCAGGTTCTGTGCTGACAGATCAGAGTCTGGAGCCTGCTTTGGATTCTGTGTCTCCCTCTCTCTCTGCCCCTCCCCCACCTCTCAAAAATAAATGAATGTTAAAAAATTTTTTTAAATGAACAAAGGACCTAAATAGACATTTTTCCAAAGAAGGCATCCAGATGGCCAACAGACACATGAAAAGATGCTCAGCATCACTCATCATCAGGAAAATGCAGATTAAAACCACAGTAAGCTATCATCTTACATATATCAGAGGGGTTTAAATAAAAAAAAAAAAGATAAGAAATAACACGTATTGGTGAGGATGTGGGGAAAAAAGGAACCCTCGTGCACTATTGGTGAGAATGCAAACTGGTGTAGCCACTATGGAAAAACAGTATGGAGGTTCCTCACAAAGTTAAAAAGAGAAACCATGCGATCCAATGATTACCCTTCTGGATATTTACCCAAAGAAAATGGAAACACTAATTCAGAAAGCTAGATGCACCCCCATGTTTACTGCAGCATTAGTTATAATTTCCAAGACAGAAAACACAGCCCATACATGTCCATTGATAGATACATGGATAAGGAAGATGTGAGACACACACATACACACACACATACACACACACATCTGGAATACTACACAATCATAAAAAGATGTAATCTTTTTCTGATAACATGGATGAGCCTAGAAGGTATTATATTACATGAGATAAATCATATAAAGACAAATACTATATGATTTCAGTCATAGGTGGAATCTGAAAAAACAAGTGAATAAGCAAACAAACAAAAAGCAGAATCTGACCTATAAATACCGAGAATAAGCTGACAGGCAAAGAGATGGGGGGGGTGGGAAGGTGGCGGGATGAAAACTGGGTGAAGGAGAGAGGGAGATACAGGCTTCCAGTTATGGGACGGCTAAGTTTCAGGAATAAAAGGCACACTCTAGGGAGTCTAGTCACTGATACTGTAATAAGGTAGCGTAGGGACACTTGCGATGAGCATTGCACGATATAGTGATGTTGAATCACTATGTCGTACACCTGCAACTAATGTAACATTGTATGCCAAGTATACTCATAAAAAATTAGAAACCAAAATAGAAATGATACAATGCACTCAGAAAAGGCACTCAGCTAAGTTGATGAGTCCTATTTAGAAATGACAATTGAGTAACAGAGAAATAAAGACTAGAATATCAATAAAAACATTACAGAGAAGGAAAAGTAGAGGTAGAGAGGGATTTTTAATTTGGAATCTCGGATGGACTTTAAGGAGCTATGGAATGGCTCTAAAATGCAGACAAATTTTATGGGCTTGTGGGTGGATAATATATGACATTTTAACTAATGTAGTTCCCTCCTTGCAGTTCTGCCCCATTCATTTGTTCAAGCTGTGCCATGACGGAAAATCTATATTGGTCTCTGCCCCCAGTTCCTGGCACAGAGCTCCCCAAACCCTTTAATTTCCCGGGTGATAGAGGTGTTTTTCGTTCTAATGAAGTGACTCGGGGTGGACTTCTGGATGGCTAATGGATGGGGGGAGGGCTGGTCACCCGGAAAACGAAGCCATGAGCAGAAGCTTAGAACTTTCAGTCCCACCCCCTCTGTGTTATTCTCTAACGAAGAGAAGGCGAGGGGGGGGGGAGGGGGAGGACGGACATGGAATTAATAATCAATCATGGCTACCTGACGAAGCATCCATAAAAATCCCAATAGTACAGGGCTCAGGGAGCTTCCTGATAGGTGAACACATCCACGTACCTGAGAAGGCAATGTACTTCAACTTTATGGGGTCCTCTGCTTGGGACCCTTCCGGACCTCTCCTATGTATCTCTTTACCTGTTACTCACCTGTATTCTTATTAAATCCTTTAACTGCTAACTGCTTTAAAAAACTGGTCATAGGGGCACCTGGGTGCCTCAGTCAGTTAAGCGCCCGACTTCGGCTCAGGTCATGATCTCACGGTCAGTGGGTTCGAGCCCCGCGTCGGGCTCTGTGCTGACAGCTCAGAGCCTGGAGTCTGTTTCAGATTCTGTGTCTCCCACTCTCTCTCTGCCCCTCCCTTGTTGATGCTCTGTCTCTGTCTTAAAAATAAATAAACGTTAAAAAATTAAAAAAAAAAATAAAAAAAATAAAAAAATAAAAAACTGGTCATATATGTATAACACAAAATTTACTGTCTTAACCATTTTTACGTGTGCCGTTTAGTAGCATTAAGGACATTCACACGGTTATGCAATTATCACCACCATCCCTCTCCAGAACTTTCTTCATCGTCCCAAACCGAAACTGTATACACACCAAATTATAACTGCACATTCTGCCCTCTCTGGCCCTTGGCCACCACCATTCTATTCTCTGTCTCTCAACTTGACTACTCTTGGCACCTCATGTAAGTGGAATCATATCGTGTTTGTTTTTCTGTAATTGGCTCGCTTCACCTGTCATCATGTCCTCAAGGTTCATCCATGTTGCAGCATGTGTCAAAATTTTCTTCCTTTTTAAGGTTGATTATATTTCATTGTATGTATAGACCACATCTTCTTTATCCATTTATCCATTGATGGACAGTTGGGTTGCTTCTGCCTTTTGGCCTTTGTGAGTAATGCTGCTAGGAACATAGGTGTACAAATGCCTCTTTGAGACCCTGCTTTCAATCATTTTGGGTATATACATAAAAGTAGATATGATTTGCACATTTTAAATCAGGTTGTTTTTTTGTCGTTGTTGAGTTGTAGGAGTTCTTTACATCTCCTATATATTAATCCTTTTTCAGATATACCATTTGAAAATATTTCCATTCTGTGTGTTGCCTTTTCACTCTGTTGATGGTGTCTTTTGCTGAACACAAGTTTGTTTGTTTGTTTGTCTTTAATGTTGTCTGTTTTTTTTTTTCTTTTTTTTTCTTTTCCTATGCTTTTGGGTCCTATCCGTGAAATTATTGCCAAATTCAATGTCATGAAGTCTTTTCCCTTAGCTCTTACATTTAGATCTTTGTGGACTTTGAGTTGATTTTTGTCTGAAGTGTAGGGTAAAATTACAATTCCATTCTTTTGGTTTTTTAAACCTGCTTAAAGTATTGTAAAATATTATAGCTTAAAATATTATAAAATCTTCCTATGTATCTGTTCAAAACTCTTCTCTCAATGTTGTGTTTTATACATATGCCTTGAACCATTCCTGCTTATATCATAGTTCTCATAATTTATAAAAAATTCATAACTTATCATGTCATAACTGATAGTTACCAAGTGAGCCAAATTCTCCCCATGAAATCTGTTTTGGAGAATTTCAATACTGTTCTAGGGGAAGATGAACCAGTGCCTTTGAATGAAATACAATTTAAAAACACTTTCTAGAATATTTATTAAAATGTGCTATTTTTAAGTGATGTACCACTGTTGATTGCCTCCTCAGCCCTTATTTCCTTCTCATACTTCTTCACAGAACCCCAGTTTTGTTCATGTGTCCTCTTGTCCCTCACATAACCCTTGCAACTCATGAGAACCTCCTCTTTTTTTCAGCTCCTGGAAAAGATCCTGATGAATCAAAGCCGGATTGTTTTAGGAATCCAGGTATAAGTCAATCATAGCATGGTTTGCCGATCATTGTTATTGGTCCAGGAATAGTTATAAGGCCTGGAATGAAATATTTCTATTTTCTCCCTGGATAAATAAAAGAGGCAAAGATTGCCTTACAACAGTGAGTTGGAGAACAAGCCGATGGGTTAAGCCAAAATCTGTCAACCACAGAAAAGAGACTTGGAAAGAACATCTGTTCCTAATGACATCATGGGGTTATTGAAGCAGACGACCTCTAAGTTAGCCATTCCTCTGGAAGTCGTGTGAAGAGAAATTATCTGACTCTTCAAGCTAGGTTGGTTTCCTCAAAGCAGTTCAAAGCATCCCGCTTGACCTACAGGTATATTTTACTAGATTTTAATAATACATCTCTGTGAGGCAGGTAGGATAGGTATGATTATTATCGTTTAAAAAATGAGAATGCAAGCAAGAAATGTGGAGATGACTTTACTGAGAGTACTAATCAAGATAAATTTTAGAAACTGCTCTGGAACCTAGCTAGGTCTTTTGTGAATCCATATATATATTTGTTTTGTTTTGTTTTGTTTTGTTTTCATGTTGTGGCCACTGGAAAAAAGACATTTAGAGTCATTCCAGCCAGGCTAAAAACAAAACAAAAGAGCAAAATCCACACCTACTTTAATATCCTAATTGTTCCTTTGTATATTCTACCAACCTGCCTCAGATTTCAAGATTTCCACTCAGTTTTTCTTTTGGATTCCAAAGGAAAGAGAGGCCGTTGGTTTTCATCTATTTCCAGACTCTATTTTTAATATATCTGATAGACCTATTCACATGCTGCATAAATTGAGTAATGTAGGAAGTTATCTGAAGTAAAGAAAACTTTGGTCGTCTTGCATGTGGACAAGCTTTCTGCAATGCCTTGACTACTACAGGCTGCTTATTCCTATGTAATTTGCATATTGAAATAGGTCTCATTTTTCTGGACACTTTTTAAAAAAAATTTATTTCTGAGACAGAGAGAGACAGAGCATGAGTGGGGGAAGGGCAGAGAGAGAGAGAGAGGGAGACACAGAATCAGAAGCAGGCTCCAGGCTCTGAGCTGTCGGCACAGAGCCCGACTCGGGGCTCAAACTCACAAACTGTGAGATCATGACCTGGGCCGAGGTCAGTCGCTCAACTGACTGAGCCACCTAGGCGCCCCTCATTTTTCTGGACACTTTAACAAAAACTGCCGTAGGTTATTCAGAGTCAATTTGACTTATTACATTGTGTCATTGGACCTAACCCGGAAGACAGAGGAAGGGTAATGTAGGCGGGCATAGAGTCATTGGTAGCAGTAGCTCAGAGCCTGGAGCCACAGAAATCCAATTGGTATAAACGTCTCCTCCAGGATCAGAATGAGATTTTCCCTTTCAGCTCTAATCAAGTCTTTTTGGACTTCTTAATTCTGAGAAAATTGTTTCTGTGCGTGATTTGAATCATCTTTCCAAGGTCATTCATAGGCCACCTGCTGCTCACAAAGAAGGAAATGTACTCCATGGGACAGCCAAGGTGATTCATCTGGGTGTGTACTAAGTCCAGACTAATAGAGGATCAGACCCAACTCCCATTAGAACTGGGTTTTTATTTCCTCTTTAGTACATGAACTCAAGTAGCTATTGCATTCTGTTCCAGATTTTTCTTTATAAGATGTTATCTCCTTGCTTTACAAAGTTCTTTCGAATTTTAAGGTAGGGAAGACTAGAAGTAAATATTTTAAATAACAGCCTTGCCTAAAGCTGCTTTTTGTGACAGCACACTGTGGTAAATTACAGACAGGCACGACTTCCTAAATTCTCTTTCTATAATTCCTCCTTTGCATTTGGGTGGGCTTTGTGACCGCTTGGCCAACAGAATATAATGGAAATGATGCTCTGTCAGCATCCAAGCCCAGGCCTAAGCCACTGGCAGCTTCCTGTGGCAGGCAGAATTCTAACATGTCCTCTAAAACCTTCCCCCCTAGAGTGTATGCCCTCCTCTTGATTATAAGTGGGACCTGTGTGTCTGTTGGGTATCACTCCAGTGAATATGTTACCTTATGTAGCAAAGGTGAATGGATTTGCGGATGTAATTAAGGTGCCTAATACGTTGACTATGAGCTAATCAGAAGGAGATTATCCTGGCTAGGTCAGCCTTATTCAGGTGAGTCCTTTAAAAGAGGGCTTAGTTTTTCCAGCAAATGATGCTGGGACAACTGGATATTTACACAAAAGAATGAAGCTGAACCTCCCTTCATACTATACACAAAAATTAACTCCAGATGGATCATACACCTAAACGTGAGCATCAAATGTATAATACTCTTAGAAAACATAAGAGTACATTTTTATGAATTTGGGTGAAGCAACAATGGCTTAGATAAAACTTCAAAAGTGCAAAGGACAAAAAACAAAACAGACAAAGTGTGCATCATTAAAATTAAAACTTTTGTGACTCAAAGGACCTAGTCAAGAAAGTGAAAAGTCAACACATAGAAGGAGGGAAGATATTTGCAAATTGGATATCTGGTAAAAGCCTTATGTCTGTAATATGTAAAAACCACAACACAATAATAAAAAATATACATAACTCAACTAAAAAATGGTCAAAGACTTTGAATGGACATTTTCCCAAGGAAGTTATATAAACAGCACATGAAAATATGTTCAACAACACTAGTCATTAGGAAAATAAGATCAAAAGTGCAGTGAGATAAGAAATACCCACTAAGATATTTAGAATAAAAACAACAGACAATAGTAAGTATTGATGAGGATAAGGAGAAATAGGACCCCTCACACATCGCTGGTGGAAACGTAAAATGGCACGGAGACTTTGAAAATTGTCTGACAGTTCCTGGCCCAGCACTTCCATCCCTTGGTATAAAGGCAAGAGAAACGCAAACACGTATCCACGAAAACCTTCCAGATGAGTGTTCAGAGCAGCATTGTTCACAATAGCCCAAAGTAAAAGCAACCTGACTGTCCATCAATTGATGAATAGATGAATAAAATGTGCTGTGTCTATAAAGAGTAGTATTCGGCCGTAAAAAGGAATGAAGGGCTAATACAAGATACGATGCAGTTGAACCTGGAAAGCATTATGCTAATTTAAGGAGCCAGTCACAAAAAGCCACACATCAGATGATTCCATGAATATGGTCAGAAGGGTAATATCTGTGCACAAAAATAGGTTAGTGATTGTCTAGGGCCAGAGATGGGGAGGAGGGGGGCAGCGTAGACTAACTGCTAATGCTTCTTTTGGAACAGCAAAATGTTATAAACTCAGATTGTGCTGATACTTGAATAAATGACAATATTAAAAACCACTGAATTACACATCGTACATGAGTGAATTGTAGGAGATGTGACTGGTGTAACAATAAAGTTATTCTTTTTTAATTAATTAATTAATTAATTTTGAGAGAGAGAGAGAGAGAGCATGTGCCAGCACGGGAGGGGAAGAGAGAGAGAATCCCAAGCAGGCTCTGTGCTAACACAGAGCCCCAACATGGGGCCCGATCTCATGAATCATGACATCATGACCTGAGTCGAAGTCAACAGTTGGACACTTAACTGACTGAGCCACTTAAGCACCCCAGCTATTCTTTTTTTTTTTTTTTAAGTTTCAGACCTTCCCCAAACCAAGATATATTCCCCATCAACCTTGAAGAAGCAAGTAGCCATCAGTTCCACAGCTGCAGAGAGATGGATTTTACCAACAACCATTAAACTTGGAAAAGGACCTTGGACCTCAGACGAGACTGTAGTCCTGACTGACCCTGCCTGCAATCTTGGGAGATCCTGAGAAGAAGACCCAGCTAAGTAAGTTGTGTCTAGACTTCTGATCTATAGCAATTATGAAATGATAAATGGGTGTTGTTTTATACCAGTAAGTTTGTGGTAATTTGTTACCCCCCCCCCAAGAGACAGCTAATATACCTCTACTTTTGATCTCTTGGATACTTGCTTTTGGAACCTAGCTGCTGTGATGTGAGAAGCCCAGGTCATATAGAAAGCCCTACTATGCTCACAGCCAGTAGCCAGCATCAACTGCTAGTCACGGAAGGGTGGCACGTCGGCCACCCAAGTCAGCCGGGTTTCACTACAACTGCCAACAAGACCCCACACGGGAGCCATCCAGCTGTGCTCAGTGAATTCACAGAAATGTGAGAGACAACAATAGCTTTAACTTTAAATTTAATTTAAAATGATTGAAATAAATAAATCTATTTATTTAAATTTAAATTTAAAATGTTTGTTATATAGCTATAGATTTTGTAAGTGCCTGTCTTAGAGGCACCTGGGTGGTGCAGTCAGTTGAGCATCCAACTCCTGATTTTGGCTCAGGTCATGGTCCCAGAGTCGTGAGATCGAGTCCACTTTGGATCCTGTCTCTCTCTATCTCTCTGTCTCAAAAATAAAAAAATAAATAATTAAATGCCTATTTTATTCATTCAAATGGGTCTTTTATGTATTCTCTTAGTCCCAGAAGGGAAACTCTTCTTTCAGTTTTCTCTATTTTGCTCCTGGAACTCCGACTCTATTGACGGTTGACAGATGACTTCTCTTAGGAAGAGCGGAGAGACATTGTTAGATATATCTTCAATTCAACATGAAACATTTATTTTAGTGGAGTGGAGACGGGATTCCCGCTGGATTTGAAGAGAAACTATAATGAGGGCCATACTGGGGGGTGCTGTAGTTAATTCAAGAATGCATTCTCGTTGTGGATGTAAGCATAGATATAGGTATAGAATCAAATATAATTTGATTCAGATAGAATCATAGAATCAAATATGAGTAACTTGGATGTATATAGGTATAAAAAGATATTCGTATTCAGAAAGAAAAAGCGCAGACACACTGAATCTAAATTAAAAATGTATGATAAATACCATAAAAAAACACTCATTACTGTGATGTTATTAATATGGGGACATGGCAATAGCAAATGAATTCCTTATGTTTTTATAGTTCTGGCTTCTTAGTGTTCCCATACTAAACAAAACGTACTGTGTAGCAACTCTTGGGCCCATATGCATTATTCATTGCGGCTAAAGCCAATTTGTTCACGGCTATGATAATTATCTAATTCTGCTTGGGAAAAGCTTTTCTCGTTCCTGGAATAAAGTTTCCAACTCCAGTAAAAAGAATTTTCAAATCTTCTTGGGCAAAAGTCAATGCGTGAGCTTCAAATCTGCTTTGTTTTGTTAAAATTAGAATCAACAGTTTGAGAGAGCTACTGCTTCCTAAGGAAGTAATTGCCTGAGTCACCCTCTGGGCACTACATGGGCATTAATCTTTTCCTTTCATCAGCCTCTCTGACTCTTTCACAATTTTATAAGGTCCCCCGCAAAGCCAAATTAATAACATTTCTTTCATTAAAACTCATGAATGTGCAATTAATAACCAAGGATCTTGGGAGAATAAAAGAAGCAATTTTATAATTTCTGGATCATTTTGATGGGCAGATGCGTTCCATATGATATTTGAAGGAGTAGCCTCCTACCTGTGATATCTTTATTACAGACAGATTGGATGGAATGTTTATCACCCAGATTTAATGATTGTTTTATTATTAAGTTTTATGAATGTACGTAGGATTTTGTGATTTTTTAAAAAAAATTCAGTTTGAATATTTAATGATCTCTCCACTTGATTGTGTCTTTAGTATAAGTCAGTTGCAAGTCATGGTACAAGTCATTTGCAAGAAGGCAAAGATTTTGCAGCCCTTTATAAGAAATGTTCTCAAACTTTATTTTTTAACATTTATGTATTGTTGAGAGACAGAGCACGAGCAAGGGAGGGGCAGAGAGGGGAGACACAGAATGTGAAGCAGGCTCCAGGCTCTGAGCTGTCAGCACAGAGCCCAACGCGGAGCTCAAACCCACAAACCGTGAGATCATGACCTGAGCCGAAGTCAGATGCTTAACCACTGAGCCACCCAGGCACCCTTCAAACTTTGATGTGTATATAAATCCCCTATGAACCTTTTATTTGGGACTAGTTTTGGCTAGAGATAATGCGGTAACAGGAAATTTGCTTCCCAGCATAATCAAGGAAATGCATCAGAATCACCTGAAAAGATGATGAAACATGTTATTAAGCCCTTCCCCCTGATTTTGTCGTGGCTGACTCTTTCTCTCAGAGAGACCCCTGCTGAAGATGTCTTACCAGAGAGGTTGTCTTTGACGACACAACTGAAATGACCCACACATCCCTTCCCATCACCCCATGTTAACTCTTGGATGTTGTTCCTGTTAGTTGCTTAGTTTATAATCACTCTTTCCTCTCCAACCACAAGCTCTGCCAAAGCTTTATCTTATTTGCCATGATTGCTGATGAATGCCTAGCACCTACAACAGTGTCTGGCCCAAGAGCAGAGCTCAGGAATTGTGTCTTGAGTGAATAAATGTCCAACTTGCTCTTCGTTAATAAGAATGGATGGTGATGGTGACGATGATGGTGATGAAGGTCCAACTGGTCTTCATTAGTGGCAATCCAATGTGATCGATAATATGAAACACAAAATTGAACTGGACAATTTCTCTAGCTGAAGGGATGTGCTTGATCCGCCTCTCTAAGCCGTATTTAATTCACAGTTAGGATCATTGATTTCCTTCGCTGGGCTCAACCAGCCAGGTGCATTGCAGCAGATCACAAACCAAATTTCCAGTTTGACCTGTCCTCTGAATTTGGACCAAGTGCCCCATTATGACCACAAGACGGTAGCAGGATAGTCTTGGGGATCAAAATTCAAGTATGCAAAATGTCACTCTCTTTAGTACGTTCAAGACCAAACTCAGTTCCTGTCTTGAGCTTAGTCTTGCCACAATTACCATTAAATTTGATGATGGTGTCAAGTGAGAATTGGGGTAGGAGAGGCCACAGGTGGGAATTTTTATGTGGAAAGCACTGCATACACATGACATTGTGTTTGTCAAGTGTGTGAGATTTAGAAGCAGACAGACCTGAGTTTCAATCCAGTTGTGCCACTTAACCTCTGTGACCTTGGGCAAGTTAATTAGCATCTATAGCCTTTGTTTATTTGTGCAATGAGATGAACACTACCTGCTCCCGGGATCCTTTTAGAGATTAAATCAGACAACTTTATGAAAAATGGTTAGCACAGCATCTGACACATAATAACACCTAATTATTATTGTCATCACTATTGCTTTTTTCTCATTTTTGATCAGTTCGGAGAAAATGGTTAAAATAGCTGAAGATTCGTTTTCATTTCTTTAAGTCATCCTTCACTGAACTCGCCCTCTTCCAGTTGGAAATTCTTCTTTTCCCACCCTTTTTAGGTTTATTCCGTCACACTGCCAAAATATTTATGGAAAGATCTGATCGAGGTTAGTAATTCCTACGTATTACAACATTAAATCAATATGCTATTAACACTCCCTTCGCAGTTGAATTTTACCTCCTTCTACAATTCCCCAATTGTTTACATCCTTCTCCAGATGACCTTCTGTCCCAAATTGAAGGACTTAATGTCAGCAAGCCAGTAATGGGGAGAGATTATCTTTGGCAGCCAACCATATCTGTGAACACTTAGAGGGTTGGCCCTGATAGGAACTGAGAGACTCCAATATGGCAGGAGTACTAAGGCTTAGCAGTGAGCCTTATATCCCTAGTGGAAGATACTAGCCCTCTTTATATCATTCATTCATTCAAATGCAAAAAATTTACTATGTAACAGCTGAGTGCAATGCTCCTTCTCAGACCAATTTCAGATCAAATAATAGAGGTCTTTACTGGGTACTTCTGAAGATAGAATGCGCATGTATTCTAATATTGAGATAAACACAAGGCGCTGGCTATGTTGGCTGTAAGATACCATGAAGGGCTAGAGAGACAACGCCAATGGTTTAAAATTGCAAAGGTACGGCTATGACCCTTTGTTTTCTTTCTATACAGGCTCAACTCATGGATCTTTAAATGAATGACATAGCATTTTTTCAAGCAAGTACACTCTTCAGTTTTTGAAAGCTGTTTAGTTTTAATTCTCTCGGACACAGAACCATCTCTGATCAGTGAATTTCACTGTTGGAATAAATGAAATATAGCTACATGTATACGATGACATATTCTGTATGTGTATGACTACCTATTATTACCGATTCAGAGGATTGTGATCCACTATAAATAGAGAAAAGATAAATAATTTTCAGAGAGAAAAACAGAATAAAGGTTGCCGGTATCCCTACCTCAAGGCTCAATTATGTTAACATAGTTTGAAGTCTGTGCCAAATCATTTTTCATTTAACGGTGGGGTTAGGACTGTACCAGTTGTTACTTGCTCCTGCTTAGATAAACAACTATAGCCAGCACTCGAGCATGCCTTGTGCTGATCTCATCAGGCAATCATGTGTAGGTGGACTTCTTGGAAGCTTACGGTTCAAGGTCAGAAAAGTAAGAATTGTCCAAGTAATTCTCACAGATATAAAAACAACTCTTAACTGCTGTCTCCCTGTCCCATCTTTCAGCCCTTTGTCCTGTTTCACTGCAGACCTGGGTTTTCGTAATCAAAATGCTTTGATCACTAGTTTTTTATGGTATATTAAAGTCTCCCAGAATTTTGGTGAACATATGCTTCCATTTCCTATTCAATTTAGACCTATGGTTTCTATTCTCACTATTCCAGATGAGGAGTTGCTTTGACACTTACACTGAATAGTCGCTCCTGTATGACTATGTGCTACAATCTGGCTGGACAGCAGAAACAGTAAAAAATAAATGTAGCATGATTCCTCCCTTAAGGAACTCACAATGCAGCCAACAAAATGGAATTTAAAATTAAAATTATATGATATTTCTTTGAAAGGGTGCTGAGCAAATTTCAAGAGACGTGCAAACTGGAAGAATCCATGGAAACTTCATGAAAGAGGTGTACTAAGTTGCCCTGCCATGAGACAAGGACAGTGGAAGGGGATTCTGGGCTAGGAGAAGGGCATGAGCAAATCAATGGGGAATGGGAGAATGAGTATCGTGTTTAAGAATGGAAGCTAGTCCAGTTGGGTATAACATAAGGCTTACAATGAAGAAATGGCAAATGGAGAGAAACTAGACCCTTGGGTTGAAGACCATGTTAGAGTATAGAAGGCCAACAGGAGTTTTCACATGGATAAATGGTCTGATTAGACCTTCATTCTGGGGAGATAAACCCTTGTGGCAATGAGGAGGATGGACTGCCCTGAGAAGACATAGAAGTAAAAAGTCCATGGCAGAGACACTGCAAGTGGAGAAAAGAAGATGAGTTCCAGCATTGCTTCTGGACTAGAACTACAACGTTTGGTAACCTAATGGATAATAAGAGCAGGGGAAAACAATGAGTCAAGAATTTATTTATCTGTTGATTAAATATGAATTAAGCACCTGTGAGGTGTCAGGTACTTTGTTACACAACGGGTCTACAAGAGTTACCAAAACAAAGTCCTTGCAATCATGCAACTCAGAGCCTAGTGGAGGAGACAGAATGATCCCAAGTTTCTAGCTCAGTTTATGGACTAGATATACTCTTATGTGCTTGGAAATATAGGAAGAGATAAAAGCTTAAGGACAATGGGATTTTGAGTTTTATTTTAGAGCTGGTAAGAATAAACTATCTGAAGGCCACAAGAGTGGAGATGAGTGGGAGGTCTGGCCCACAAAAGAGAATGGAATTGATGCTCTCTATTTAAGAATCATGACTTTCAATATTAGTCATGGGAGTAAATCAAAGCATCCAAGGGGAGCAGAGAGAAGAGAGTAAATGATGCGACACGGGGGAATGAGATCATATCTGAATAGAGGAAAGGAATCTAACATATGAGACTTAAAAACGTGGTAAGATAATTAAGAGGAGAGCTCTGGAGAAGAAAGCAAAGTAAAAGTTGAAAAAAAAAGAATCAGGTACATCAGGTTTACTTAAGTTTTTCTTCTCCTTGCTTTTGGGTAAGAATGATCTTATTGGCCATAAACCACACCAAGGCTCACAGATATTTCTTCTACCCTGGATTCCATTTTGTGTGTCTTCTTCCTTTATTATAAACAGTCCTCTACTAGAAGGGGAGTATGCATAATGTAAAAACCAGACAAAATAAAACAAACAAACATTTCTAGGAACTTCCCCTATTCTTTCTAGGAACTTACCCTAAATGAGTGGGTAGTTCTTGCTTCATAGGTAGTGGTAAAGTTCAGTGACACACATTCAACCATGACAAACTACTGGGTCCAGCTAAAATTTTTTATCTGAAAAGATAGAAATGAACTGCTTTGGAAATCTGGACACGAATTCCCCTCTTCCAGAATTATCAGTAATTCCCCACCCAGTGTTCATTCAGACAAATGTGCTATATACTGGATGTAAAAAGTTCAAGGATATGTGTATGTCCTCTTACCAGTAATTATCAGCCACTATCCTTTGGAAAGGTCCTGGGTATCTCTAAGTGTCATTTGTGTGTTGCACGAAACAACATTACCACTTTTCTGAACCCCAAATAAGAATGTGGTTTAAAGAGGACATGGGATCATTTTTCATTGTGAGAGGAAATGTACTTTGGATACTTAGGACACCTCAATGTTTATGGAGACAGGGATGTGGTATCGTAATAGTTAAGAGCATATGTTTTGTTTTGTTTTTAACGTTTATTTATTTTTGAGACAGAGAGAGACAGAGCATGAACGGGGGAGGGGCAGAGAGAGAGGGAGACACAGAATCGGAAGCAGGCTCCAGGCTCTGAGCCATCAGCCCAGAGGCCGACGCGGGGCTCGAACTCATGGACCGCGAGATCGTGACCTGAGCTGAAGTCGGACGCCCAACTGACTGAGCCACCCAGGTGCCCCAAGAGCATATGTTTTGAAGGGGCACGTGCACAGCAATGTTTGTAGTAGGCCTATCAACAATAGCCAAAGTATGGAAAGAGCCCAAATGTCCACCGATGGATGAATGGATAAAGAAGATGTGGTGCATATATATATATATATAATGGAGTATTACTCGACCATCAAAAAGAATGAAATCTTGCCATTCGCAACTACGTGGATGGAACTAGAGTATTATGCTAAGCGAAATTAGTCAGTCAGAGAAAAACAAATATCATATGACTTCACTCATATGAGGACTTTAAGATACAAAACAGATGAACATAGGGAAGGGAAGCAAAAATAATATAAAAACAGGGAGGGGGACAAAAACATAAGAGACTCTTAAATATGGAGAACAAACAGAGGGTTACTGGAGGGGTTGTGGGCTAAACGGGTAAGCGGCATTAAGGAATCTACTCCTGAAATCATTGTTGTACTACATGCTAACTAACGTGGATGCAAATTAAAAAAATAAATTAAATAAAAATTTTAAAAAATAAAAATAAAATAAAATTATAAAAAAGAACATAGACTGTTATAATAGGATGCAATACATATTTTTTTGAGAGAGAGAGAGGGCACAAGTGAGTGAGGGAGCAGAGACAGAGAGAGCAAGAGAATCTCACAAGGTGCAGAGACAGAGAGGGAGAGAGAGAGGCGGGGCTCGTGCTCACCTGATGAGGGACTCGAACCCACAAACCATGAGATCATGACCTGAGGTGAAGTCGGATGCTTAACCAGCTGGGCCACCCAGGGGCCCTTAGAATTCAATATTTAAAACAGAGACTGTCTTAGAAGATTGTGGCTGAACATTAGTGGAGATCTTGTAAATCTCATTCTTGTGAAACAGGGGAGCCTGACGCTGGAAATCCTACCTATTGTTTTGGCAAACTGAGAATTATTCCAGCTTGCAAAGCCCTCTTTGTGCCAGCTGAAACAAATTTGTATACTTAGGGTGCTAAAAGTAAGCCACTGAAGCCTCTTTTGCGCGACTGGATTCTAATTCTTAGACCATGATAACACCAAACAGGCAAACTCGGTTATGTTTAAAGCCTGACATCATCTGAATGGTTTGGATGTGGTGCTTCAGCATTGGGCCAGGCAGGGTTACCTTCTGGAAATACACGCAGCCACAGATGATACCAGGTTGCTACCTGGTTCATTTCATCATGCTTGGGAACTAGAAAGAAGGCTGGGGTTATTGAAGACGGTCTTTCCTGTGTTTCTGTCGATGTGACAATGGCCACGTGGTAATTTGAAGATGAAAACATGGAATTATGGTAAATTGTCCTGTCTGAACGTCAACAGGAAGTCAATAATAAAAGCAAGTTTCTGTTCTTTTTCAATCAAGGAAGGTGTTCCTAGGAGGAAGGTGGGACCCACTTATTTTTTAAAATTTTACTTATTTATTTTGAGAGAGACAAAGGCAGTGGGAGTGGGGGAAGTGGCAGAGAGAAAGGAAGAGAGAGAATCCCAAGCAGGCTCTGTGCTGTCAGCATGGAGGCCAAAGCAGGGCTGGATCCCACAAACTGCGAGATCATGACCTGAGCCGAAATCAAGAGTCAGATGCTCAAGAGACTGAGCCTCCCAGGTGCCCTGGGGCCCATTTATTTTCATTTAAAAAGCACATCTTTGGATATAGTAGCCATGATATGGCTTCTGGGGGGGGGGGGGTGATATCCTATCCTTCTTTCCCTTCAGCCTACGTTTCAAAGAAAACCCCAAATCTTCTGGAAGAACTTTATCATTACTATTCCACTCCTGGTGCTGGTGATCCCCGAAGGTGGGTCACCTGCTACTCTTAACGTAAACAATGTGGGGCGCCGGTGGCTCAGTCAGTTAAGCATCCATCCAACTTTGGCTCAGGCCATGATTTCGTAGTCTGGTCTGTGAGTTCGAGCCCCGCGTCGGGCTCTGTGCTGACAGCTCAGAGCCTGGAGCCTGCTTCCGATTCTGTGTCTCCCTCTCTCTCTGCCCCTCCCCCATTCTCTCTCTCTCTCTCTCTCTCTCTCTCTCTCTCTTTCTCAAAAATAAACAGACATTAAAGTGAAGGATGTGACATCCTGACCCCAAGCAGGTGCTTGTCACTAAACTGCATCCCGTCCCGCCCCAGGTGGGTAATGACTGAGCCAGATACACTGTATTTAAGGGAAGAGAAAAATTAAAAGGAATTTGGGTGTGAGATTGTACAGGTAGAAATCTTCCTCCACAATGCATTTAAACAAGGCAGAGGTATAGTGAGGTCTTTGTATCTTAAATAGGGAGAATATTCTTAGCGTTTTTCAAAATAGAATTAGGATGCTGACCCAAATAATGATTTTTCGCAACTATTGTTGGAGATTTATAGAATCCCGATCCTTCCGGGACCATCCATCTTTTCTGACTGTTGCCACAGGATCCTATTGAAGGGCTGTATTGGGACAGCCGAAAGGATCTGGCCCCAAACTGATTTTTGATTCTCTCCCCTGCACACTTAATCGCCCCCCCCCCCCCCCCCTCTCAAACCCCCCCCCCCCCCCCGCAAAAAAAAGAGTTTCCACTGTTATCCTCCCCTGGGCCACACACAATACTGGGAAACAACACGTAAGAGCCAGAATGAAACTTTTCTGTTTAATCAAGAATGAATCAGATGTCAGAGATTCGGTGTTCTCGATCAACAATTTCCAGGATTGATACATCTTAATCAAGTAATTAGGTGACTTTTCCGGTGGTGTTTGCCACACCGGAGAGAGGAACAGATTTGCCGCTTTGCTCCGACGGCTGCTAGCAGCAGTGCTGGTTGTTAACAGAGACATTTACACGGAACCACCAGTTGGCAGGGGCTCACACTTTGTTACTAGCTATTCCCACATGCTGAGGATTGTGGGAAGGCTGCCAAGCGCTCTGTCTCCTGCAGCTCCTCGGTGTAACAGCAACAAAAAGCCTTGGGAAAGAAAAAAGAAGAAGCAAAAGAAGAAAAATGAATAAAGGAAACAATGAAACCAAGTCCCCAGGCCTCTTATATTAAACATGGATGGACTGAGAGATTTTTAGTAGCATTTTTCTCTTTCCTTCCTTCTTTCTTTCCTTCTTTCTTTCTTTCTTTCTTTCTTCGTTTTCTTTCTTTCTTTTCTCTCTCCCTCTCTTCTTTCCTTCCTTCCTTCCTTCCTTCCTTCCTTCCTTCCTTCCTTCCTCCCTCCCCACCCCTCTCAATTTAGAAAGCATTTTAAGTTGAGGTTGATGCTTCTCAAACTTTAAAGCACATTTAAATCCCCTTGAGGTCCCGTTGAAATGCAGATTCTGATTTTTCAGACTGGAGGTAGGCCCTGAGGATGTTGACTTCCAAATGGCTCAAGGTGATGCTGATGCTGGCAGTTCTGGACTATTACTCGGATGGTGGCAAGGACTGGCAAAGACTGAAGAAGCAGCAGAAGGAGTAACGCATGACCAGATCTCGTAGAGATGGTTGTGGTTGTCTGCTCTGCAAGGGCTCTAAAATGACAAGGATGCCTTTCTCCTCCACCCCTTCCAGGTACTTAGGACTGAACTTGTTGATATTGTGATCCCAATCAGAAATCTCATCTGTATTGGATAAAATATTAGGAGTTAGAAAATCTTGATCTTAATTCCAGTTCTGTTGCTAACTAGCTGTGCGGTAATGAGCTGGTCATGAATCCTCCCTAGGTATTAATTTGCTCATCTGTACCTAAGGGGATTGCATGTTATTGTTTGACAGCTGTTTTAGTAACTAACCTGATAAGATGTCATGGCCTTTCTACTGAAAAGGTAGAATCTGGGGTTGTACCTGAAACCAATAACATTTGAGTTTGCTCTTGGTTACTTTGTCTTTCATCTGATGTAAAAGAAGCAAAACCGGTTTGAAACAATGAATGAGACTTTTCCGCTGTGAGTCCCTGACCACACGAATCCTTGAGCCTAAGTCACTGAGGGCAATCAAGACACAGGCCAGGAGCTGGTGACTAAGCACACACTATGTGTGGAGGGAAATGATACATAAGACGCCAGGAATCTGAAATAGGATGACTGGAAAGGTGAGGGGCATGTTGGTTTGGTCTTAGAAGAGTCAGAGGGCCAGGTGATCAGAGACATCAACCAGCAGGTAGCAGGGGCTGACTGTAAGGACAGGTTGCCCTGGCTCCTGGGGGCATGAGTAATATCAAAGCAGGGCCCCTCCTAGATCAACCAGGAGAAAAAGTGGGAGATACCACGGACAGGTGGCAGTTCAGGCTTCATAATTTACAAGCCAGGTGAAAAATGAAAACACAGAGCCCCTTGTTGAATAAGTAGGAGGTAAGTGCCGTTAATGTACCATAAGATAAAGCTTTACCTTTCTTCCATGATATCTCTCAACGTATTATAGTGTTTTTTAAATATCATTCTACGTGAAGAAAAAGGAACCTTTTAAATTATTAGCACGAATTTTGTCATCTAAAAATTGGACGATGCCCGTTCACAATGCAAATATGAGATGCCCGTTCACAATGCAAAACTGCATGCAGAATTGCGAAAATAACGCATTCCATAGCTCATACATGCATGTGTATTTTGTTCTCACCAGAACAGTGGAAACACTGCACAAAAATAATGTAGTTATTTTTGACTTCTTGATAGGCACATATTGCATCAACACTCACTACCTTTCTAATTCCAAGAATTAGATCATGGCTGCTCAGGGTGTAGACAAAAAGTGCACTGAGAGCTGAAAATCTGACACTTTGGGTGTGCTTGTTTGTTTTTGCTGTATATTCAGTAGGTTCAGAGTGTGAGAGAAACAGCAGAGATAGTTTTAACTCCAAACAACTTAGCAGAATAATATGAGGTCAATGCTCACTAGGTTCTGGAAATTTTACCGGGAAGAATGACCATGAATATGTTTTCCAGGTTCGAAATGAGGAAGAAGATTCTAGCAATACCCAAGATGACCCTGAAAGAGGTCAAGAGAAAGCTGCAAACCATTTCTGTTGGAAAATAGTATTTCTGGCTAGAAGTAGCTTCATTACAGAATGGCTGGTATATGTTTTTAAAAGAAAATAAAGAAAAAGGAATAATCATTAAAAGATATAAAAAAGATATAAAACACGGGGCGACATTTACTATTAGGAGTAATTAGAAGACAATGAGGTGGCACCTGGGTGGCTCAGTCAAATTGACAATGTCCAACCTTTGATTTCCCCTCAGGTCATGGTCTTGGGGTTTGCTCCCTACTTGGGTTTCTCTCTCTCTCTCTCTCTCTCTCTCTCTTTTTCTCTCTCAAAATAAATAAAAATTTAAAAAAAAAGAAAAAATAACACAATGAAGAATTTCTCTAGGCAATCTATAGAGTTTTGAGGGGAAAAGTTTTGGTTAAATAATTTAAAAGCCAATTTTTTTTTTTCCTGTGAAGGCGATGGAGTATGTTTTGTTTTGTTTTGTTTTGTTTTGTTAGAGAAACAAGGCCTTAAAATGTGCTCCTTTCATGAGCCTTTTGGAAATAAATTATTTACCTGAGAAATGATTTCAAAAGAGAAACATAAAATGAGCAAATTATTGTATTAAATAATTTATTTGAGCCAGTTAAGTGTGAAGGTTAGTCTAAATAATTTTCATAAGTGTTTTGTAAATATTGTAAATCCCAATGTCAAAAAGTAATTATTGAAAGAACATGTACTCATACTGTACATAAAAATAACATTTAAGACCTTAGATAACGCATCCAAACACTATAAAATGGAAGCATAAAAATTAAAAGTGTGTTAAATTCTATGAAGTAGTGTGTCAAATGATAGATTTTATTCTTGCTTTTAATATTTAGACATAGAATAGTTTCAAAACGATTTTAAAAGAAAACAGGTAAAAGTGATAAACAATACCAACAAATCTCTACAAAAAAATAAAAGCAAATAAATTATAGTCCATAGAAAACTATTCAAAAACCACGAGAAAAGCACAAAACACTGAAATCATTAAATCAAGACTGCATAAGCCTGATGAAATACTTCAATTTTTAAAAGTAATTTAAAGAATCTTATTAACGGGGCAACTGGGTAGCTCAGTTGGTTAAGCATCCGACTTCAGCTCAGGTAATGATCTCATGGCTTGTGAGTTCAAGCCCTGCATGGGGCTCTGTGCTACCCCTCCCCCACTTTCACTCTGTCACTCTCTCTCTCAGAAATAAATAAATATTTACAAAAATTTAAAGCATCGTATAATTTGTGAGATACGGCCAATGCAGTATATAAAGGCAAATTTATATTAAATGTCGATTACTAGAAAGAAGAAAGTGTACAAAACAGTGACTTCAGCTTTCACTTTAAGACACTAACAACAGAACAACAAATTAAACACAAAGAAAGAAGAAAAGCAATGACAATTCTACTCAAGCCCTTTCAGACAATGAAAAGGGAGGAATGTTTTGCAGCTCATTCTAGGAATGCAGCACTACTTTGGTACCGAAGCCAGACAAACACACTACAAGAAAAGAAAACTACGGGGGCGCCTGGGTGGCGCAGTCGGTTGAGCGTCCGGCTTCAGCCAGGTCACGATCTCGCGGTCCGTGGGTTCGAGCCCCGCGTCGGGCTCCGGGCTGACGGCTCGGAGCCTGGAGCCTGCTTCCGATTCTGTGTCTCCCTCTCTCTCTGCCCCTCCCCCGTTCATGCTCTGTCTCTCTCTGTCCCAAAAATAAAAAAAAAAAAAAAAAAAAAAACAAACAAAAAAACGTTGAAAAAAAAAAGAAAAGAAAACTACAGACAATTATTTCTCATTAACTTAGATGTGAAATTTCTAAACAAAATTTTACCAAACGGAATTCAATAACATATAAAAAGAATAATAGTGCGCTGTGACCAAGTAAAGTTTACCCCAGGAATGGAAGGTTGCTTTAACATTTGAAAACCAATTACAACCTTTGTTGTACCATACAACGAACTATAAAAGAAACCATGTAATTATTTCAATAAACACAGAAAAAACATTTGATAAAAATACAACATTCCTTTCTCATATAAACTCTCAGCAAACTAGGAATACACAGGAGCCCCCTCAACCTGAGAAAGAGCAACTAAGAAAAAACATACAACTAACAGGATACTTAATGGCGAAAGACTGAATGAATTTCCCCTAAGATCTGAAACAGGCAAGAATGCTCATTCATCATTTCTACTCAACATTGTACCAGAGGGTCTAGCCCGTGCAATTAGACAAGGAAAATAAATACAAGGGAAAAGATGAAGTAAAACTTGTTACTCACAGACGACATGATTGTAGAAAACCAATGGCATCTACATGAAGCTACTAGAAAAATAAGTGAATTTAGCAACCTTGCATGATGTGAGACCAATGCACAAAAATCAATCGTATTTTTATATACTATCAAGGAACATTGGAAAATGGAATGAGAAAAACAATGCCATTTACAGTAACATCAAAAACATGCAGGGTTAGATTTGACTTAAGATTTGCAAGATTTGCATAGCAAAAACTAGAAGAGAAAAATTAGAGAAGACCTAAATATATGGAAAGATATACCTTGTACGTGGATTGGGAGTCTCCATATTTTTAATACTGTCAATTTCCCTTAAATTGATCTATAGTATAAGTGCCACAGTAATAAAATCCCAGGACTTCTTTTTTTTTTTTTTTCTCTTAGAAGTAGCCATTGACAAGTTGATTCTATGATTCATCCAGAGCACAAAGTACCCAGAAAAATAAGAACACCTTTGAAAAAGAATAAAGATAGAAGATTAGCATTACATGACTTGAAAAACTTGTGTTAAGGTGGAGTAGTCAAGGCAGTGTGGTATTGGTATTGAGAG
Organism: Panthera uncia; assembly: GCF_023721935.1. Taxonomy (NCBI): domain Eukaryota; kingdom Metazoa; phylum Chordata; class Mammalia; order Carnivora; family Felidae; genus Panthera; species Panthera uncia. Next base: position 9,407,245 of record NW_026057581.1, read on the forward strand.
AGAAAAATGGATCAGTGTAACAAAACAGAGTTCAGGAATAGATTCACCTGGATTCAGACAACTAAGCTGTGATCATCTAGCTTTTCAGCAGGAAATGTAGAATATTTTTATGACCTTGAAATAGACAAAGATTTTATAGATAAGATACAAAATAAAATTGGTAAATTGGAATTCAGCCAAACTTCTTATCACCTTAAGCAAGAAAACATAAGCTTCCATACATGAAAGGTGTGGAGGAATAAAATATTTGTAATGTATATATCACAACGTTTTATCTAAAATATGTAAGGAACTCCTACAAAACAATAGAAAGCAAACACCCCGGTATAAAATGGTTAGTTTAAAAGACTTGCACATACACTTCTCCAGAAAGAGCAATAAAGATACTAATAAATACCTAACATCATTAGCCATTAAATCAATGCAAAAGCAAATTAAATCAATAATGAAGTATTATTTTATACTCATTGCAATGGCAAAAAGAAAAGACTAGTGATTCAAATATTTGAAAAATAATATACATTTCTAATATGTTTCTGATAGAAGTGGTCCAATCATATTGCGAAACAGTTTGGCAGTTTCTTATGAAGCTAGATATGTACTGACAGTTAACTCAATAATTCCACCCCTACGTCTTTATCCAAGAGACCTAAAAACATATGTCCATACAACATCTTTTATACAATATTTGTAATAGCTTTATTCTTAATAGCTAGAAAAAAAAAACAAATATTCATCAACGGGAACATGGACAATTTGTAGATTATTCATATACAAATTAAAAGGAAGAAATCGTGAAAAACTCACCAACATGAAATGATCTAAAAAATATTGTATTGAGTGAATGAAGCCAGATGCAAAAACAAACAAACAAACAAACAAACAAACCCATACTGTATTATTCCATTTTTCGAATTCCAAGGACAGGGAAAACTAATCCATAGTGATAGAACTTAGAAAATAGTCACCTTTGGAGGGTGGGAATTTGGAAAAGGAGTCCAGAGTACTTTGTCCAGCGATGGAAATGTTCTAGACTTTGGACGGAATTTCATGCTCGGCTATGATTGTCAAAAACGCCCACTGTGAGATCAGTGATAAATATTAAATTTTTAAAAAGAGCACTAGACTGCACTTTTGGTATAACTTTCTTTTGCTTTGTTGGCATATATGTGTGTATATATACACACACATATGTAAACATACATATGCAGACACATATCTAAACCTGAATATAATGTCCTGCAAAGTTAAAATGTTTCCTTTCTGGGGCACCTGGGTGACTGTTGGTTGAGCGTCCAACTTCGATTCAGGTCATGATCTCACAGTTCGTGGGTTCAAGCCCCTCTGTGCTGCCAGCTCAGAGCCTGGAGTCTGCTTCAGATTCTGTGTCTCTCTCTCTCTCTCTCTCTCTGCCCCTCCCCCACTCATGCTCTATCTCTCTGCCTCAGAAATAAATAAACGTTAAAAAATTTTTAAAAATAAATAAAATGGTTCCTTTCTTCCAGATCAATTTCGTTAGTTAAGACAGGTGGGGATAGCACAGAGATGCCAGATACTTTGCTTTCGTCGTTAGCATCCAGGTACCCCTGAATAGAAAGTGATACTATATAAGATAAATATGTTGCCCCCAGTAATATTAAGCACAGTGTTTTTCCCATAAGGAATAATGAGGAAACATATAGTGGAGATTACAGTGTCTGAAGCTAAGTTCATTTTACTTTAATGGCTAAGCTGTTGATTATTGTAACCCATAGTTGCCCAACACAAATGGCTTGGGAGTTAATTTTCTACTTTTGTTCTACTCCCACTTTCTTTCTTTTTGTTTTTTTTTTCTTTTTTGGCCGACTGATTAGACATTAAATAAGTCCAAAACACAAACAAAAAAAAGGAGTGTGTTTTTCTCAGACAAGAATCTCAATAAATTGCTCTTCTCTAGGTAGAAAACATTACTTTTTTCATTTTACTCTTTGCATTTTGTTTACAGGAAGTTAAAAGGAAAAAGAGAGAGACGGAGATAGGGAGAGACAGAGGGAGAGAGAGAGAGAGAGAGAGAGAGAGACTGAGATTGAAAGAGTTTGGACCACATGCATCATCCCAAGCTCACTGAAGGAAGGGTGGTGGGGAAGGAACACTCTACATAGCAAGAAACATCCGGCTTTGGAAATATATTATCCTTTATAGCTAACACCGTGAGCCTCATCTAATATGTGCCTGCTCATGATTCTTATTTTATCTATCTACCTATTTGTATTTTTATTCTAACTTTGTTGATGTTGAATATTTCCTGTAATCCTAATGACAATCCCACGGGGTTCTCTGACTTTTTCAAATACCGTCATGAATGTGAACTGCACCAAGAAAGCAGTATATAAAATTCTGCTTTTGATTTATGAGAGAGGGGAGTAGCTCCTGGAAGAGTCGTCACCATAACTTGTTATTTGAATATGTTTCTTGACGAAGCTCACTAAGCATTACCCTAAAGTTCTACAGAAAACCAAAACAAACAACTCTCACCTCCGTGACACCAACAACAAAACATTTCTTCCTTACTGACACACTTTCAGTGCAAAGTTCTAGAATATGTTGCTGAAGTCCAGGGTCCAAATGAACCCCATTCCGTGTCTAGCCCTCACTTGTGCACAGACTGTTAAATTGTCTTCTTCACGTGTGAAATACGACTTTCACTCTGGTGTGATTTTCACTCTCTCCTTCTGTACACAATCAATTCACTCTGCAGACCCGTAAAAATAGCTGTTTCTCGCTCAGCTTGCAATAGAAAATGATGTGTTTGTACTTTCAGCAGTGCTGATATTGCGTGAGTAATGTCTGTATTTGATCATCTGGGTGCTTATTAGCAGAGGCAGAACATTCAAATTTGCTTTTAAAAATTTACACGGAGCAACTACCCTTTCATTAGAGGTGGGTGGGGGGAACGGGGAACACAGGAGACCCCGGTTTATCGCTTTACACGGTGAACTTTTTTGGAGGAGACCCAAAATAAATTAGATGTTGCAGCTCAGAGAGTCCGTTCTTACGTCTTCGCTCGGCTAGCGGTTATGATGAAATACAGCTAACTCTCCATTACGAATATGCAAAAGCCACGGAGCATCTCAAACCTCGTTTCAGACCCTCCTTTTGATTTCGAGTACAGTTGATCCTTCTACCAAAACACCGACCAGCTTTCATTGTCCTTTTCTTCCTTTGTGGTCAGAGCGCGGGGGCTAATGAGGAGAAAATGGGAAGAAAGTATGAGGAGCCAAGGGACCGGTGAGGATAGACGAGTCCTGCACAGTGCACACCACTATCCGGTGCATAATCGGTCCCTGAGCATTTTAACTGAGGCTGGACTGAGGGCAGAGCTGGAACTTGAAAAAAAATAGGGCTGGTGTCTGCCTTTCAGCGGGAGAGCGTGTCGGGAAAAGCAGGGCTAAGTGACCACGAGGTCCGAAAAACGAAGGCTGGACTTGGGGAGTTTGCTACTTTGCCCTTTTGAGGAAAGAGGAAGGAAGCATGACGTGGAAAGACCACAGGCAAAAGAACAAAAGCAAATCAGGAAACCTAATTTTCACTTTAAGAGAAGAAGTGGTCTTAGTTTGTCTTTGTCATGAGTTTTGTTCCTTTTGTTGAAATCTAATGAGGAAACATGTACATAAAATGCATAATTTCCGGGGTGCCTGGATGGCTCAGTCGGTTAAGCTTCTGACCTCCGCTCAGGTCATGATCTCACGGTCTGTGAGTTTGAGCCCCACGTCGGGCTCTGTGCTGACAGCCCGGAGCCTGGAGCCTGCTTCAGACTGTGTCTCACTCTCTTTCTGCCCCTTTCCTGCTCACACCTGTCTGTCTGTCTGTCTCTCTGTCTCTCTCTCAAAAGTAAATAAACATTTAAAAAAAATAATAATAATTTCCTATTTACCAAATCCATAGGATGTTCGCTGAAAACTCATTTTGTCTCAGATCCCAGGAAATGATCAATGAATTTCTTTTATCTCTTACTTAACCCATCTCTCTAATTTCTATATTTCTAAGTGTGCGTCTACACTAAGTCAACAAATAAGAAAGGAAAATTTCACACTCTTAATGGTTTTCTCTTCATATAGTTTGCCAGGCAGCTTTTCTGATAGACATCTTCATGGACCAGAATACTTGTTAAGGAACAATTTATTAGTCATGGTTTTTATGCCTTACAGACATAGTCTTGGGTCTGTCTCTCGCTCTCAGTCTTTGCTCCCCGACCTGCGACGTCTTGGCAGAAATTTCAAAGCGAAAGGCGATGGGTTGAAACCTTGTACTTAAACCTTGCAGAAAAGTCCTATCTTTGGGAATAGAGTCATCGGGCCCTTCTTGAATCACAAACTGCGGCTAGGGACACATGCCTAAAGAATTTGCGTAAAGACGTGCTGTAGAGGCACAAGGGGAACTCCAAGGAAACGAAGCAAATCCCAAGGAATGAATGAAGGAGATTCATTCAGTAGGAGAAATCAACAAGAGAAGCCACCCAGGTTTACATTGTGTTTGCACTTATCCTGAAACTAAGAGATAAGAGTCATAACAATTACTTTTGTTGTTTGATCGCCTCAAACCATTTTGGTGTCCCTATTTGTCTTGACACAAACAACCTTATTTTTAGGTGTAGTGCCAGATTGGCTGAGAAAGGGCATTTTTGGACAAAAGTTGTCCTAAGTATTACTTGAGACCTTGCTTAGCAGCCTGGTTACAATGGCACAGCTGGGATGTCAGCTCAGGCACGTCACCGCCCTCCCTCCCCGCTCTCTTTATACTGCGATGCTCTCCAACGTGTACTCCAGATTTCTCAACTTCAAAGTTGCCGCCCTCCAAAATTTCAAACATGACAGAGGCAAGATAAAAACAACCCCAGTGCCTCAGCACTACTGTGATATGGTATGGGACCGGCCCCTCCATCGTTTAATCCATCGTTTGTCACAGCCTGTATCCTATGCTTTCTCAGCTCACAAAAACGAAACTGGGGCAAGCGGTGCTGAACACAGAACTGGACCGCAGCGTGAAGGCCGTAGGGAAGCTGGCACCGTTTGAATTAAAAGGGGCAGGGGCACCTGGGTGGCTCAGTCCGTGAAGCGTCCGACTCTTGATTCCGGCTCAGGTTATGATCTCATGGTTTGTGGGTTCGAGACCCACGTCGGGCTCCGTGCTGACGGCACAGAGCCTGCTTGGGATCCTCTGTCTCCCTCTCTCTCTGCTCCTCCCCCACTCACTCTCTCTGTCTTTCAAAAATAAATAAAAATTTAAAAAAAAATCCCCTGGCAAAAAAAGGAGAAATACTTCTAGGCAAAATGAGACTTAGAGTTGGAAAACCTTCGTGGCTCCTTCTGTCACCTTCTGAATACTCAGGGATGATAGATTCGAATGTTTGGTCTTCCTACCTGACTCGCTTCCTGATTTGTACTAAATAGAGTAGAACTTACAGTCCAAGCTCTGAGTGGGAATTAACGGTTTTGTGGGGGTTTTCTTGTGTGCGTGTTTTGGGTGTGTGGGTTTTTTTTTTTTTTTTTTTATGTGTGTGTTTTTTTCTAACGGCCACATCTCTGTGCAGACTCTTGGCATTTCTTCGTAGACGAGAAAAAAGATGCTGCAGTGGAAAAATAAAGAGAAGGGCAGGAGGGGTTTGCTGGGCTCGGAAGTTTCGAGGAGAGAAAATAATGCAACTGTCTTCGTAAATGTGTGTTAACACTAATCATTTAGAGCGCAGTTTCACAAAGATTAGCTGGGATTTGTTGTAAGCCTCTCTCGGTAGAGGAGCCATTTATGCTGTTTGCCTATGGGAACAGCTGCTATTTAGTTACTTGATGAGAGAATCACACCCTCCTTGCCCTTCTTCCGGGGGCTCTGAAACTACCGTGCTGGGGTGCTGGAATCAGAGCCCGGTTCTTTATATTTTATTCAAGCCAGTTTAGTGCCCAGACAAGGTCTTTAAAACACGGCATGGCTATAGCAACGCCATTCATCTTTTGTCTGGAAAAGAGACTTGGCAGGTGGGTGGGGCCCCCACTGGTGTTGAAATGGAGGTTCCTGTCGTTGCAAATGAGAAGAGGTCATCGCACCTCTGGAGCGCATCCTGACCCACTTGGCTAAACTCTCCAGATGTTCCTGGCTCCCTGGCACACCTGTCTGGTGTCCACGGTGCTTTCCAGGAGGTCCGAACAGAAATCCGAATGGACCAGACGCTCAGTGTCTACAGAAGGTCCTCTGTGGACTTATCCTCATCGAAATGCCAGCGGAACACCCGTGGAGAGTCACGGGCCACCGGGAGCCAAGGCACACGCCTCGGCGCAGAAGAAGCCCATCGCAAGGGTCACCCGTCCTTCGGTGGGAATGTTAACGCTTCAGAGTCTGGGGCTGATTCTCAATTATCTAGATTTTCAAGTTGAAGATTCCTGGGTGTCAGAGGGTAACTATTCCCAAAATAACCAAGAATGAATGTGAACTTCACTTCATCCCTCCTCCCAAAAACTTAAAAATCCCAAACTTGTTGCATTAGGATAAATCATGCGGAAACATTCCAGCTGTTCATTACTTTGTGAACGCATTCAGCATCCCTCCCCCCACCCCCTTTTTTTTTTTTTTTACTTCGTTTTTTTGAGAGTAGTTGTAAAAGGCTGTATCTGGGATCTGGTGTTATCTGTCTATAATTCCCTCTAGAATCTTTCTTGTCTTCTGCCCTCCTCATTAAAAAAACAAAAACAAAAACAAGTAATATTTGATTCAATCAAGCTTCCCAAACCCTTAGGAATCCCAGAGAAAATTCAAATTGCATTTTCAAAAAGCATGTGGCGTCCACGTTGTTGAGAGAAGGGGCACGTTGTTAGTTTGAGGAGACACAACAGTGCAAGGTGAAGTACAGAGGCTTTAAGAGCAGACCCGGTTCACGTCCAGCCTGGTTCAGATCTGTGACCTTGAACAAGTTATTTACTTTTTGAAGGCTTATTTTGTTCAGCTTTCAAAGAGAGAGGGGAGAGACATAATACTCAGCTATGAGGGTTGTGAAAGTGAAATAAACTAATATGTATAACATGTAATGCATAAAACGTATAATGTGTTTGGCCCGTCGTGGGAGGTCACCACATGTCAGCAGCCCTTCCGGGAGATCACTGGCTCTAGATTGTTGGGGATACGCCCAGTCAAGTCTTGAGCTATTTTTTATTTCTGGTAGCTTTATTGTTCTTTAGTGTGTATCTTGCCTAACAACGTGGGATATGCCAGAAAAGGAAGTGGAGCCGTGCCGGATTTGGGGAACCACAGCTCTGACGCATCGGCACCAGGGAGGCCGTCCCTGAGCCACCTCTACCCCCAGCCGACCTCCAGGAAGCCCAGCAGCTGCCAAAAGCTGACTGGACATCACCAATTTAGACAAAAGCAGAATCGTGTGGTTTTAGAGCTGGAAGGTATCTCAGAGGCCACCTAGACCGGGGGCTTTCAGATTCCATCGTCACACACACTGACACCCCCACCAGAAGTACTCACAGACGTCGCCGCGCAAGTTATAGACGTACCTAACTGAAGCGAAACTCCTCAGGTACTTCCTTTGACTGTGGACAACATGCGCCCATGTGTCCTATTTCACTTTAACATAACGTCTGTCCGTGCCACTAAATTGACCGCATGGCGGTGATTTGAGCCGCACCAACAGACCCAGATTGAAGACAAAGAGATGGAAATCTAGAACTTCCCTTTTTTGATTTCATATTTCCAAAGGGGTCCTCTTAAATGAAATCTCTGTGGTTTATTTTTACTGCTTACACATAAATATTGTCCCCGAAGGGCTGCAGAGTTTAAATCTACGTGTTCTTTGTCGCGCACTGATTGGCAAAATTCATGAGGCCCAACAGAACACACATAAGATGCTCTCGTAAAAACTATTCATGCTGTCGGTCCAGAACCTCCACATTAGTCCTTGGTCTCTGACATGTCACCAAGGCTACAGTGTCCCCTGACTTGTGACAAACACAAGGATATAACAGGTCTGAATTATGTTCTCTTGACAGACCATTTGGCAACATCCTGAAAATGACTTCACGCTTTCATCGTTCCTATAACCCCCCTGGTTTGCTGGTTGAAATAAGATGGGTTGAATGAAATGAATGCTGCCGCAGCTGTTGCCAACATCGTGCCAGCTTCTGGTAATTCCTGAGCTCCTGCCTCTGCCCGGAGACTTGCCTGTTTCTGCCCCAGCTTGGAGTTCTTCTCAGCTTTCCTTTGAAAGTTGCCTCGTGGCAATAACAAAATTTTTAGCCCCAGGGAATCGGAAACGCAACGTCAAGTAGCTGTCAGAAGCAAGAAAGATCACTGAAACATCGGTTTATTTTTAAAAATCCATGTGACTGCTGGATTCTACTCTACATATAGCTTGAAATTAAGTATTAGTCAAATGGCTTTATGTGTCTTTCTTTTTGTCTCATTCTTTTCTCTTATTGGGTTATGCCGCGGGTGTCCTTGTCCCTGTCACTCTGGTGAATTCTAGAAAAACAGACACCTCGTGTTGAGAAGTGAGGCAAGAGCCCGGGCTGTTGACTCACAAGGGTCTGGGTTCAAATCCCACTTCCGTTATTGACCAGCTCTGTGAACTAAGGGAAGAACTTTATTTATCAAATCTTCAGTTTCCTCATAACCAAGGCTAACGATAGTGTTGTGAGAACTGAGGGGGGAAAACGTGAAGTGTGCGGTATTTTAAATGTAGACAATAAATGAATGTTGATCTTTTCCCTTCTTCCTTGTCTTTTTATTTATTTATTTTGAGAAAGACAGAGACAGCGTGAGTGTGGGAGGGGCAGAGAGAGGGAGAGAGAGAGAGAGAGAGAGTCCCAGGCAGGCTCCACACTGTCAGCACAGAGCCCAGTGCAGGGCTTGAACTCCCGAAACATGAAATCATGACCTGAGCTGAAACCAGGAGTCAGATGCTAAACTGACTGAGCCCCCCAGGCGCCCCCCCTCTTCCTTTTCTATAGTGAACTAAGAAGTGTGAAAAGTGATCTAGTCCGGCTGTTTTTGTTTTTAAATGAATCCAGTTGTTAGATGTTCTAGATATCAAGTAGCAAATTATTTTTGTAGTTTATAATCCACCGATCTTGTAAGTATATGTTGTTATAAACTGTGATTTCCCATGACTCTCCTTATACTAATATCACCGTGTAAGGAAAACCGACTAATGGGATAGAATTGACAGGCTCATCACTGGTGATATAAACGTGGATTTCAAACACACGCTTAATTTTTCTGGGTAATAATTATTGGGTCAAATAATCCCTAAGAATAGATATGTTTAATTGTTCAGATTTAATAATTATTACCCATCAAAATTCCAACTGTGCTTTTGACACTCGCATCTCTACAAGGTGATAGCACATCAATTCCGGCCTCACTGGCAAGGCAAGCCACCAACTTGTCTCTTATCACAACGGCCTCTTACCTGTGGAGTGATCCCGCTGCCTGCCTCGTCAAAAGATCGTGGAGAAGAAATATTGTACCCGTGTCCCCAGCTGGATTGGCTCATTGACTGCGACTTTTTGAAAAGTCTCCACGAAAGAAAACTCTTTGTTTCTTTTCATGTCAATCACATTCATCTGTATTCTGCTTCTGAGAATAGTAAGTCATTCGGGGTCAAAGAAGGATGCACAAAGAAGGCTTTTTTTTTTTTGGCCCCAGATACACACATTTTCTCTTGCCACTTTCGATGTTATGGAGACCAAAGAACATGACCACAGCCTGTACTCATGTATCACTACAGATGCCTCCACTCATGCTCTCCGCTGTGTCCCCACTGACCAAAACAAGCAGGAATATTTGAAAGAAGAAGTGAAGGCTGTTTAAGCTTATCTTTTTTTTTTAGGCTTCTCTAGAGTTCTCATATGTTCTTTGCAGTTGACCAAGTGCTGATTTAATTTGTAGGATAGGATCAAATGATGTTGGTGCGAGGTCCATTAATTAGTCAGTGTTGAAAATTCCTGTTAGAGAAGAAGAACTAATAAAGAAAAGTCACTCCTCTTTGGTGCTCATATATGGGGATGACTTTTGTGGCTATAAAGGGGACCCAAGACTGTAGATACTGCAAATCTAAACATCTCAGAAAGTCCAGAGGCAAGCTAAGAGTATGGAGCCTAAAGGAAAACAACGATCTAAGGAATCTTCTCAAGAACATAATCAAGGTTGGGCAAGTGAAATGAAGGAACACTTCAAGTACATAGCGTTCATATTGTTTTCAAACCCTGCTCTCTCCTCTGCAGATTTGTTCTAGAATTTTAGATAGAGATGCCTCTGGAAAATAAAAGAAAACAGAGAAAATTTAAAAAGGAACAAAGAATCCCACAAGTCTCTACCAAGATATTGGGAACTCAAGGAGCCCCAGAGGAGTGGAGGGAAAGGGCATTTCTCCTCTTCAGGGAGAGGACTGGGGAAGCCTGGTAGAGGGCAGCAGAATGCACGTGCTGCACATGGGGGACACAGCAGCCAGACGGAAGTGCAGCAAGCGGGGCCACGAGAGACCGCTGATGGGGCTGGACAACCCTGCCTTAATGTCAGGAGTGAGACAGAAGAGAGTGGGAAGCAGAGAACTGGCGTCTTTCATGCAGGTGCTCCTGAAGGAGAAAAGGTTATACCCAGAAACTTGCAAAATGCCAAGCCAGGTCCTTACATTCAAGATGACTTTGCACAGAGAAAACCCAAGACTCTCTGAAACCACGAATGTCTGAAACCTGATTCAGTGGGCAGGTGTGCATCCTGGCCCCAGCTGGTTCTCTTTTCTTTTCATTTTTTTTCTTTTTTTTTTTTCTGTATTTTGAGATACAGAGAGAGTATGAGCAGGGGAGAGACAAAAAGAGAAAGAATCCCATGCAGGTTCCCCACTGTCAGCACAGAGCCCCATGTAGGGCTCGAACTCATGAACCATGAGATCATGACCTGAGTTGAAACCAAGAGTTAGATGCTTAACCTACTGAGCCACCCAGGCGCCCGCCCCAACCCCCCAGCTGGGTCTTAATATGTATTTTATTCCTCCTCTCTTGCCTGTGGCCGAGGATCATGCTTATCACTCTCTCTGCCACAAAGAGCTTTTCCTTGCTGGATTCTTCTCTGCCCAGACTACTGAAAAACCGAACATGGCACCCACCTTCCCTCTCTCTTTAAAGCTGGGCCTGCCCCTGCTTTTGATTTTTAGGAACTTTTACTGTCGGCAAATACAACAAAATCAGGCAGCAATAAGCAGAAAACAACAAGCACCAGCCCAGTTATGAAGGTCTCAGAAATCTCAGTGCAGAAACTGTGAATGAGTCCTTCGTCTTTACTGAGATACCCCGGCTGCAAACTCGCCTTTCTCAAACCATAGTCTGTCACCCCCTTTGTCATCCTTTCTAAAAAAAATTAAGTTTTATTTATTTAGTTAGAGAGAGAGAGCGAGCACAGGTGGGGGAGGAGCGCAGAGAAGGAGAGACAGAATCCTAAGCAGGCTCAGCACCATCAGCGCAGAGCCCAACGCGGGGCTCAAACTCAGGAACTGGGAGATCATGACCTGAGCAGGGATCAAGGGTGGGACACTTGATGGACTGCGCCACCCAGGTTTTTATGTTACTTTGGGTCCTCTGGGAAAAAGACACTAAGACAGGATTTGAAATGTAAGAGATCTCTGGAGACGAGTATAAAGGGCAGAGGGAACAGGACTAAGGGCAAGCTTCCCGACCGTGATGCAGGTGCAGCGTCTGTGGAAGAGGGAGAAGGATTGCACAGAAAGAGCCTCCCGTAGCCGTCGGCTCCACGGACGTCTTGGCCAGGCCACCACCGTCCCTGCAGCACAGCGCGCACGTTGGAGGAGTCCTGCACCAGATGGAAAGGCCGCTGACTCTGGCGGCCTGCTCCCTCCCACCCCACCGTGCGCACTCACTGGCTGGCAGCCGCCTGGCGGGAGCCGATCCTGAAGGTACAGCCACGGAACCGTCCACTGGCTGCACTCTTACCGGGACAAGGGAGCAGCCCCCCCCCCCCCCCCCCCCCCAGGGGCTGGAAGAGCCCATCTTGCCACCTCCCAGATCCACCACGCGTATCCTGGGAGCAGCTCGTGAGCCTCGGCCTTTCCCACTGCTATTAACAGGCCGAGAGCTGGGATTGTCTCTACCCTCAACCCTGACCTGTGAGAACAGTTATGGCTGGACTTCTTAGTGATGCTGGTGCCCCTTCTGATGGCCTTGGGGGATGGGGTGTCCTCTGGGCCCTCCTGGGGAACATTCGGTTCTGGCTGGCATGGTATATCCACTCCAGGTGCCCACATGTTCAGGCTTCTTATTCCTTCCTGTGCTGCCTGCTGCGACAGCTCAGACATCTCATTCATGCTCAACATGGCCGACAGCACTTTCTCTAGGCTTCTGAGAGCCATAAGTCCTCGGCATCCTTGCCAGAGTATTGTATCCGCTGTCCCAGGGAAGTGCCTCCAAATCAATAAATGTTTGCTTCTCCAGTTTTATATTCTGGTTCCTTTGACCACCAACCTGTAAAATTCAACCATGGCTCCTACTAATTACCTTCTTTGAGATGCAGTCTCTTTCTTCTCTTACAAACCTAAGCCGTCCTCCAGCAGGATTATGCTGGGGTTTATCCTTAATGATCAGTCACGGCAACCAGAAGAGGAGGTCCTGGGTGGACACCTGTTGCTTCATAGGAACAGAGGCCTTCCCCCAGAAGGTCAGCGTCTTCCCCCACATGGGAAATGCTAACTCTGACAAGGGAGTGGCACCTTTTAGAACCTGAGAGTACAGGTAAGTCTGCAGAGCAGTAATCATCAAGGCATCCACTCAACCCTATCCCGTGTTTCAGGGGCCCTGGTTTCCCAACCAGGACTCTGACCTTGGCATACCAGCCTTGCTCACATCTCTAACTATTAAACACTGCAACTCAGTGGTGTCTGTTTTCCTACTGCACAAAATAAGGACCTCTCTGCAAGCTAACTACAAAGTCCCCCAATTCTCATACTTCATCTCTAACTGTTTGTTAATGGACCTCATAATCTCATTATCTCCACATTACAATGCAGTGCAACTGAGCAATGGCCGGCCAACTCCACTACCCTTATGAATATATGAACTATTTCTTCCACACCTTTCAAGTACCTGAATCATTTTCCCAGGTTACCCTGGCGTAGCCTTGACCAACTGGGACACCATCTTGGGCTCATGAGACTATCTATATTCCACCCGACATGCTGAATGAGGCCCTTCTTAGCAGCTGGATACCGAGTGATCCACGCCCCAATCCTGTGTTACCACTTCCAGGGCTGGCAGAGTCATTTGGAGCCTTCTGGGAAGCAGTTGCCAAGCCTGAATTAAAAGTGCAAGGGACTTTGAGGGAGGGCCACCTGTGAAGTGTAATGTCAGGGTAAAGAGAGGTGGGCAAGAGGAGCTTCAGACCAGAATGCCCCCACCTCGTGAAAGAGCAAGAGAATGATGGGAGATTGAGTTGAAAGAGCCTCAGACTGGAATGCAGCTCTGAGGAAGTCTCGGCCAAGCTGATGCGGGGCTCGCCTAGTAGAACAGGTCTACATTGGCATACGTGGCCTGACTCGAATGTTCCTGACCTGCTCAGACACGGGGTCAAATATGCCTGTGAGGAGGAGGAAAGCCGGTAAATGCAAATAAAAAGGGCCAGGCGGATGTCTGAGGCCGGATACGCCCCTTGCATGCTTTTGGCTTCTGCAATCTTGCTTGCCTCTTGCAGCAGCCAGCAGCCAGGAACCGGAAGCTTCACTATACTAGTCCCGCCCAACCCGGAAGCACGTGTGTATAAAAAGACCAGTAAAACCCGAGCCGGATGCTCAGCTTTTGGAGGTGACTCTACCCTGCTAGGCCGGCGCCGGTGCGAAATGAACAGTCTTTTCCGATTCCCCAAGTGCTTGTCGCTCGTCTCTTCCTGGGCGCTGAGTATTTGAAGTTGCACCCGGAAGAATGTGACCTCCACGTGAATCCTGCAGCAGTTCCCAAAGGGGTGACCCTGGAGGGTATCGCCTAGCTCTACTCACAGCACGTTTGCATTTCTAGGGGGTTCTCAGCGGTTCACCTGCACGGCTGCCAAAGACGTGCAGAAGTCTCTCAGAGTCACTAGGGGCCACCCCATCTAATCCCCCCTTGATAAAATCCAATCTCCTCAGATTGTCTGCATTAGATTGAAGTTGGCATTTCTGTAAGGTCTGGAGAATTCCCAGTGCCTTCAAGAATCTGCTTCCTAATCTCTTTTACTAATGAGGACATCCTATCCTCAACCCCCCAAGGCTCCTCCTGGTTGCCTGCTACCAACCTGGTACGGGTGTGTTGACTGGGCGGGAAGCTCTCCTAGGTGCTCGCTCCTAGAAGTCAGACAGAGCTAGGCTTGCATACTAGTGGTGTGATGTAATCCTCAGAAAAATACGGAACCTGTGTCACCACAGATTTGCCATTGGTAATATGTGGACTATCATCCCTACCTCAGAAAGCTGTATTAGGTTAAATAATATGACATCTGGAAAGTGCCTACCCCAGTGCCGGGCACACAGCAGCCCTTTAAATGTTGGTTTTCAGTGCCTTCCTTGCTCAGCTTGCCTGAAAAATATTCCTCTGGTCCACTGTTGTTATTGTTGTTGTTGTTGTTGTTGATTATTTTTTTTTCCATGGGGCGCCTGGGTGGCTCAGTCGGTTAAGTGTCCAACTTTGGTTCAGGTCGTGATCTCACAGTTCATGGGTTCAAGCCCCATGTTGGGCTCTATGCTGACAGCTCAGATCCTGGAGCCTGCTTCGGATTCTGTGTCTCCCTCTCTCCTCCCCTGCTCTGTCTCTCTCTCAAAAATAAATAAACATTAATTTTTTTAAAAAATTTTTTCATGTTTATTTATTTTAAGAGAGAGAGAGAGAGAGTAGGATAGAGAGAATCACAAGCAGACTCCATACTGTCAGCACAGAGCCCAACTCAGGGCTTAATCTCATGAACCCATGAGATCAGGACCTGAGCCAAAATCAAGAGTCATCTGCTTAACCGATGGAGTCACCCAGGCGTCCCGGCTGGCCCGTTGTTAAATCTAACTCTACCTTTTTGTGTGGAAGCTTCCTCATCCAACTTCCAAAGGTAATGCCTATAATTATTGGCTTTACATTAGCCCCCTTCAAAATTCCTAGTTAAATTCTGCCTTTTCCTGTTTAAAAGCTACTTTCTGTGTTTAGCCTATTTCCACATTTCTGTTCTATCCATGAGGGATATTTCTTGAGTGCAGCTCATCATTGTTGATATTACATTCCTGTGGGAGACTGAACCCACATGATTTAGGTCACCAGCTCGGCCATATTCTCTCAGATCGCTCACTGTAGTTAGTATCCACCTCAGCCCGCCCGTCTTCCGACCTCCTGAATCGATGCACGGTGTCGTGATGTTAGAACACTTGAAACTTGCCGAAATTACAACAGACTTTTTATTTATTATTTTCTAAGGAAAAAGTGTTGTTCCTTTGCTCATTACTCCTCATGCTTAGCACTCAAAATACACATGTTCTGGGCATATGCCGCCACAAATACACAGACATACTGACTTTAAAAGAGGCATATTTTTGCACTCCTTGACATCTGCTTATGTTGGTTAAACACACAACCCTTCTGTGTGTGTTTCAACATGGTCAGAAAACACACTTGAATGTGTCAGAGCCTGTGTGCTCCTTAATAACTGATGGAAATCGTTGCAAGCACAAGACAGCACCATTTAGGTCATTTAGGGACTCCGGCTGGAGTGAATGGGGAAGGGTTGGGCGGAAGAGGCCAGCCCTTGTTGGGGTGTGGGTGGCAGACAGACAGAGTCATCGTTTCTCATATCCCCAGCCACCCTCGTTTCTCTTTCTGTCCCTTTTTATTCCTTAAGAAAAATCAGATCAATTTTCCATTCAAGACTCAAGCACATTAAGAAAAATCAGGACAGCTCCTCATTGTGGGTAGATGGAGGCATGAAAGGAAAAGGATCCTTTTCCACTCTGCTCTGCCAGTTCGCCACCGGTCCACAAGCTAACACGGCTGCTGTGGTTATGTACACTTGAGCGGGGAGGCGTAGCTCACGCGTTACATATTCTGATTTGGGAGCACCTCCATTTACAGCTGTCATATATGGCATCACCGCTGGCTTTCACACACAGAGAGCGGCACAATTTTCTTCCATTTTCTTCATTTGCATGTTGAGATTCTATTCACAACCAACAGCCATTTACATACATATATTCAAATGGTCCTTGGATTCTCTTCACGGCGTTGCATTTTACGAGCAGGCCATCTTCATTCATGTTTTATTGCAGAAAGATTACCATTACTATTAGGCATTTTGAAATATGAGCAACGATGACTTACAAAACAGCAAGAATTAAACAACCGAAAGCACACAAAAACAACCCATCAAATTCAGATGCCCGGAAGTGTGGCTGGAAGGTTACGGCTCCTATCCAAACGAGACCTTTTAGCCATGATTGCATTGCCTTTCATGCTGTAAATGACAGTCCTCCAGCAGGGCTCCACTCCTCTGATCAGCCTCACATCCTCTCTGTAATTGGCTGCCCACGAAACCTTCCTCACAGACGGCCTTGTTAGCACATGGGGAAAGAATGGTACAGGCAACACATCAAAAGGTTGAATATGGAAAGAGAATGAAAAACCCACACAGCCTGCTGCATCCTGGTAATTGGAGAGCGGGAGAATCTTTGTGTGTGCGTATGTGTGTATACACAGCCACAGCAGCCCCTACATTGAGGATTGCCAAATGGAGAGAAAATAATCAGGTGGGAGAATACAGATACTGTGGGACAAAAGCAGTTGAGTGAATGCACACTGGCAAAGAGCACGCATTTCGCAGAATAACTTCCCAGTCTTTAGATGAAATCTGCTGCTGCGGCTACCGGACACCTGTGCAATTGTCTCCTGATAACAGATAACAGTGATCAATGGATTTGATCACTGCAGTCCAGGGGCTCTGAGGCTGTGACTTCTGCCTTTCCTTTGACGTGAAAAGCGTGACGGAGAATAAAAGCATTTGCCGTTGGAACTCCCATTTGCAACTGGCTGAAAGCACAGGAGAGTGTAAAGAAAAGTGCTCTTGGAGCCGAGGAGAACTGGGTTTGATCCCAGGTTTGTTGATTCTTGGCTGCATCACGTTGGGGAAAACTGTCAACCTTCCAACCATCACTTGGCTCAGCCATTAATTGGAGATAATAATCTCTACTTCACGGAGTTTTCTGGGGATTGAATAACTTGACAGCCACCGTGGAGGATCATACCCGTCTCTTACTAGACACTCAGTTCGTTGTAGCCGTAGTTATTGCTATTTCTGTTTGTTGTGAATAAAGCACTTTATAGGAACTAAAAAGAGTGAAGACTCCCTTTGGCCTGACCTTGGGGCTGACTTCGGCATGGCTGAATAGTTGGTGATAGCCTTCCTGTCCCCACTTTTTTTTAACTTTATTTATTTAGAGTTGGTGGGGAGGAGGAGAGAGAGAGAGGGAGACAGAGAATCCCAAGCAGGCACCACACTTTCAGTGCAGAGCCCGATGCGGGGCTCAATCCCATGAACCGTGAGATCATGACCTGAGCCAAAATCAAGAGTCAGACATTCAACCGACTGAGCCCCCCAGGTGCCCCCTGTCCCCTTTATAAGGAGAAGAGGAAGAAATGTCTTCCCAGTGTGAACCAGAAGCACTGAACGTCAGGAAGAAATCTCACCCCTACAAAGTACACTCCATCAACATGGGTGTATCTCTTGCTCAGTCTGCTTATGAGATTCTCTTCCCCTGACCCTGCCCTCATCTCAGAGACATGCTCTGTTCACCCACAGAGTTTTATGAAATGTTATATCCTCCCTTTATAAAGAGCACAGACATTATGACCAGTGTCCTTCCACTATAAGAATTGTCTTCCGTTTCCTCTTTGAAGTAGAAGTTGCGGGCTACCCAGATTAGCCCCTTGGTGACCACGGCATTGATTCCCTCTGTTTCCAAGATTGTCTGCCGCAGTGGCTCACAGCTGAGTCTTTCCCTGGGAATTTCAGCCAATCGGCACTGGCTCACCCAGGTTTGTGTCCCTTCCACGTGACAGTCTTTATCCAGTGGGTATGCTCGCATGGACGCGAGTATAAACCGTCGGCCCTCTCGCCTCAATTAGCGAAAACTTTGAATGGTCCGTCCCAGGTCCGGAAGTCCCCGTGAAATCAGACGATCCTCTGGGACTTCATTACAGTCTAATTTCTCCTCCTGCTCTCATCCTTCTCGATAAGAGTTGCTCCTGAGAACACCCCAGTGTCAGGGTCCTCTGTGAAGCAGATGCCGAACCAGAATTCGATATCCAAATATGTGTTCTGGGAAAATGCTTATGAAAGACACCAGGGTAAGCAGGAATGAGCAGTGGAGACTTCAGACGACACCACAAGGGGGACCTACAAGGGGGAGAAGAACGCAGGTGGGGTTGCATAAGAAAAGTCTCTGAAAAAGCCTTAGCCTGGCTGATAAGGGGTCCCAGAGCAATGACTGACCATTAGAAGAGTCCTGAGTTGGCCAGAAACATCCTGTCTCTAGGACGCTTGCCATGGAGAAGCCCGAGGAGACCATGGTCACTGTGTAAATGCTGGCAAAACCCAAAAACTGAAGATGTGGTATCTAGAATCTCTCGGTCAACCTTTTTCTTATGGCAGGTTGTTTTGTGGGCAGATCTGAGTGACACATCCCCATGGCCACCAGAGGTCCTTGACTACCTTCCTGCAGTGAAAATCTCCACCTCGTAGCCATTTTGGGGGGAATCTGACATAAGACAGTTGACATCAGGAGTGTTCTGAGGAAGCAGATCCTGAAACGGGATTGCAATGCTGGGTTACGTGTGGGCTGGCTGCTCACGGAGACCCCATGGCTGGGGGTGGGTAGAGTGCTCACAGCCTGTCAAGCGGCACTATGCCGCTGTTAATTTTCCTCTGATGGTTAAAGGTGGGGATAGGGAGGCTGGGATTGATGAAGGGAGCGCAATGGCAGGTGCAGTATCTCAGGCCTTGGAGACAACGGAGCAATAGTATTATAGAGACAAAGGAATCAGAGGACTGTTGCTGACACAATTTTGCAGGGAGAAAGACAATGAAAGGTTGAGAATGATTAATCACCAATTAAAGGTAAAGTGTGCAAGTCAGTGGAACTCTCCAGGCCAGCACTGAAAGAGGCTCTTATCTCCTGTAGCCAGAGGGCAGAACAGGGCAAAGATCAGTCCCAGGACTTAATTAGAAGGATAACAAAGCTCCAGAAATGGTTAAATTCGCAACTCCGGGAAAGCTGTTTCCCCAAGGTCAGGGCCCTTGTTGGTGGAAGAGTAAACTATAAGTATCTAAATCAATACACTCAAATATATTAAAATCCCAGATGCTTATGAAATCTTGGGGCCTGCAGAAGTGACCCACTCATCCCTATTAAACACCACAGCTACCTTCTTTGCTGAAGACAATGAGGAAACTTCTGAATGCCCTGCAGGACAGCATTCAGCCGGGTTAACGTCTCCGCTCCTCTCTTTTCCTGGCCACTGCACCAGAAATCAGGGCCAAGTCATTATATAACATGCTGGGAAGTGCCGGGCTTGGGTAGGAAGGAACAAACTATACGTGGAAAGAATCATAGGACCTCATCTTCATATACTGGCAACTGCTAGGAGAGTATCGTGGAACTGAATCCTGGAGGTTCTAGATAACAGGGTTAGAACATAAAATTTGCTGGGGGAGAGTTTAATACTGGAGTACTTTCAAAGAACCGGAAATAGTTGGCCAGGCTAGAGTTTGGGGATAGAGATGGGCAGATATAAAAATGGAGGAAGAAGAAAAGACACGGGGGGCTTCATAGGCCATGCTGAGAACTTTGGACTTGATTCTCCTTCATGGGGTTGATTTGAATTTTATACTGTTATATTTTAAGCTATTTCAATAACTAATAAAAGAAGGAAGCTCTTTCAAATGTGTAAGAAATTACACACTGGGCACGGCCAATACAATTAACTTCTCCTGTCATTTCTATTTAACCAAAAAACGATCTGAGATTGCAGAAGTAGCCAGTAAAAACATGTTCCTAATTCCAAGTATTTATTGGTGCAAGTTGGGGTTTATTTTAATTTCTCTAAATTCTAAACCAAACACAGAAATAAAACCGGACACGGAGGCTGATGTAAGACTAACATTTTATACAAAAACCCAATTTCAAATTTTGGTAGTAATCTTCACGTTCTCATTGACTGAAGTTAATATCAACTGGTTGGGATTCATAAAATAAATTATCGTAATATAATACTGTTGGACCCATCTACTTAATACTTTGAGGAACTTATTTGTTTGTTTATTTATTTATGTATTTTTTTTTTTAATGTAAACTCTACCCCCAGTGTGGGGCTCGAACTCAGGACCCTGAGATCAAGAGTTGCATCCTCTATCGACTGAGCCAGCCAGGCGGCCCAATACTCTGAGGGAGTACTTTGTTTCCAAATAGTGTCTCACGTGCATAAAGTATGAGTTGAAAATCTCAAGCATAGGTAATGGTGAGCTGACAAAGGATTTAAGAGGGACATGGTGATATATTTGAAAACGCACAATCATCCTGATGGTGAAGTCAGAAAAGGAGAGAGTTGAGCCTGAAGCAGTTACTATAATCCGGGGAAAAGCTGGTCCTATGACTGTAAAAGTCATGCTGAGACTGGGGAGGAGAGAGGGGAGAACCAGGTGGCAGGCATTGAGGCATAGAATCCGTCACGCAGGGGTGCTGTTCAGGGACAGAGGATGACGGAGGGATGGGGGTGGTGGCTTCCATGACTGGGTGAAACTGACAGCTTGCTCATCTTTGACTTGACCTGTAAGCTGGGCACAGTAGCCCCCACATGAAAAACGTTCAGTAAATACTTTCTGAAGGGTTGAAACACATGCCAATTAACAGTGCTTTGGTTGGCTCATGATACTTTGAGAAGTGCTTTCCAGTAGACTTTTATGATCCCACACAGATTGTCCCCTTTTCTCTTAAAGGGGTTTGTCAAAAATAAGAACCACGTCTCATGCCTGCAGTTTTCCTGATAGTGGTTTCTTCTGAATCAAAGAATGCCTTCTACCAAGAAATCCTTTTTACATTGTAATTTGGAGAGTATCTAAATGGAAAATCCTCTTTTGCCCCCAATCTGTGAGGTAGCGCTTCTAGTCCTGCATTTGGTAGGCAATAGAAACGCTTTAACCAAAGCTCCAAAAAACTTCGTTGTGCTCTTCTATGTATTTGAAATATTTAAGGAAAGATATTTAGTTTTGAAGCAATTACAGATTCACAGGAAGTTGCAAAGAAATGTACAGGGAGTCTCAGTGCACCCTTCATAAGGAAATATATTTTAAAATTATCTAGGAATTAATTCCCTATTGCTAAAGAATGCACACACACACACACAATGTATATATGAATACAAGAGACTGGGTGAGGCAGGGATATGAAATATTAAAGCAGAAAATAGCAATATTGACATGTTAATGACTCATTAGCTTTTCCCAAGAGCAGCTAAGTGTTGCTATGTTTCTAAAGGTGTCCTGTTTGGACCAAAGTCAGTGACAAAATCCTCACAAGTATGTGGAAACTGAGACAGTAAACATATTTCCCTGGTATTTAATTAACTCTACAGAACATACGGCAAGTAAAATCCATCTCTAAAGGAAAAGCAACAATCACAGCTATTAGCAGCGTTCGAACGCGCACACACGTGCCTGTGTGCTTGCCTACACACACCACACACACACACAAGCAAAACGAGTAGTTGGCTGGTTTTAAATCTGAAGTACGCTTCACTTCTCCTGAACATCACATTTCTAAACATCTTGGACTTTTCGTTGGCTGAACATTACTGAAGAGACAGATAAGACTTTTGGCAAAATTCCTTTGAAACACAAAACTCATTCTCAGATCTGATTTTTTGCCGCCAATCTCCTCCTTGGAGAGCCCTTCTGTCCCCCTATTTTAACCCTCAGTGTTTTTCAGTTCTTGCTCGTCTACACCACCGACAACCAAAGTGATTCCCTATCCCAGACCACGTGAAATAATCGTACTTTTGTCTAGCATATTATGGGTTCCGATGCTTTTCACATACACTATCTTATTTCAGTGGCCAACCACCCTATGTAGCCAGTATTATTTCTCTATTCAACATCACAGAAAGTTGAGCTTAGGGGTGACCAAGAGATTTTCCTTAAATCAAATAACTAGTTAGGAGCAAGGTCTGGATAAAGATCCTGGTTTTGTACTTCTAAATCCTTCTTTGCTACCACAGCTCAAATATCCTCAAATTCTCAAGATTTCTGAGACCACCTTTGGTGAATATTCCAATAAAATGGCTGGATGCCCCACATCTCATACTCTGGCCACCTCAGCATACCCAAATATCTCCAAGATTGATTATGATTAGGGCCTTGCCTTGTTCTCACTGCAATTTCTTTTTTTGTTTCTTTCTTTTTTTTTTTCTTACTCCAATTTCTTGTTTCTATTGTCTTTTGAATCTCTGTTCTGCATTGGGTCTCTTAAACTCAGTCTTCTTTCTGGAGGTATGGACGGTAACCAAGCCTCACCAGTGGCTTTGGTGAGTGGATTTGACAGGTGCCTCTTCCAGGCTCGACTGCTTGGTCCTCATAGGCGTTGTCCCCTGTCCCTTTCCACCTTGCCAGGGGCTGGGATGACCGCAGCAAGGACCACACTGGAAGGCACATCTTGAGGATGAAGACACGGCCTCAGCCTGGATTCATGAATAATCAAGTGGAGGAGAGCCATGCTGTGAACTGATACACCCCGGATCATCATGTAAGCAAGAAATAGACTTTTTCTTTATTAGTAGACGTTTTGATTTATTCCTTAAATCGCTGACTCTTGCCTTTTCTTACCTAGTTGAACCTTCCTAACCAAACATACTCATTAAACAGCCTCCCTAACTGAAGGTAAATTCTCTCCCTAACAGAAATTCCATCTTTACCTTAGCCCAAAGAGCTTTTTGGGCATTATGTTGCTTTTCCATTACACTATGTACGAATGCTGAGAGAAGCACAGGCCCAAAGAGGAGGCAGACTTGGGGTCAAGTGCAGATTACATACCTTTAGCTGTGTGACATCGGGTAAGTCGACTAATCTTTGAGCCACAATCCATTATCACAAAAGTGGGGTATTTGGGAGAAGTAAATATGATAATAGGTATACAATATTATATCACAGTTTTCCTGAATATATTTGGCACATGGTGTAAAACCAGTAAATATTAGTAATAGTTATTATTGCTCACGGAGGGCTTGTTGTAGGCTTTCCCACGGTTAAAAATATACATATATGGTGAATGAGGCACCTGGGTGGCTCAGTCAGTTAAGCGTCCAACTTTGGTTCAGGTCATGATCTCACAGTTCGTGAGTTTGAGCCCCATGTTGGGCTCTGTGCTGACAGCTCAGCGCCTGGAGCCTGATTCAGATTCTGTGTCTCCCTCTCTCTCTGACCCTCCCCCTGCTCATGCACTGTCAATCTCTCTCTCTCTCTGTCTCAAAAATCATGTTCCAAGAGGAACAAACAGCTGTTCCTTAGAGCATGTGCAAATGTAGACACTGTTGTTTTGTTTTGCTTCGGTTCTTTTCCAAATTTGAGTTCATACCATTCGATTTCATATTTTTCTTTTTTCATTGGATATCTCATGGATTGAACATTTTTCCACCCAACAGTCATTCATGGGGCCCAATTTACATTTCTACTGTGATGGTGCAGTAGCCATTTAATTTGGGGCTTAAGGTCAAGAGAAAGTTTTGAATTCTTAAATTTTCTTTTGTGGCGGCCCTTCAGCAGCTGTTGTGAGAATTACTGTTTGGGTCCAAATTCTCTCAGCTCTTATCTCTTGGCCATCACTTATTTTACGGTTAGCAGAGCTGTTAGCGGGTGGGCAATCCACTGCCATTCTCCGGCACTTGCCTTCGAGAGTACTTGCCGGAATGGACACGAGGAGTGTTGTAGTTCATTATCAGTAGGGGACTGACCTTTAACTCCGCCTCCAAAAGTTCATGCAAAACCCACACAACCCTTACGTCCACACTTGGAATTACTTTGTACTTTTCTTTCTGATGTCATGATGAAGAAGTAGGTCTCAACACCAACAATACTAACATATACAGAAGTTAACATTATTGAGAAAGGAAATTGGTGATGACTTACAGTCTGGTGGTTTAGGCATTCTCTGGAGAGAAGGAGCACGGACCAGACCCTGGAAATGCCCACAGGTCAGAAGTCAAGAAACCTTGAAGATTTTAGGCTGACTGTGAACATACATTATCTTATGGAAGATGAGATAGTAAACTGCTGTGCTGCACCTAACAGATGCAGGGTGATGGTAGAAAAGCAAGGGTTTTTGTAGTTTTAGCCTAGGGTTTTAACTTTTCTGTCTCCCCTCATCAAACCTGCCAAGTGCACTTAGATTCATAATGCTGAATTGGCAAGTGAGTTTGAAGGTGGGGGTTGGGAAGGCTGAGATGAAAACCAAGGGATTCCATTAGAAATTGCCTCTGCTCCCTCATTAATCTTTTACGGCAAATAATACATGCAGAACTCAGGCTACTGAGGTCTCCAAAGAATATCATTTTTTGTGAGCCTATAACAAATTAAAGAAATAAATTAAGTCACTAGCCCAGCAGGGAAGTGCTTGAAATCCTGGGCTCTGTAGTATTTACTGCTGTCCTGAAATTATAGTAACAAAGAGACCTTTTCTTGAAATATGTATATTTCAAATATATACTCTATATATTATATACATGTAAATTGCTAATGTAGCTTCCATTTTGTTTTGTTATCAGCCTTAGCATAGGACTCCAAAAGTCCCTCTGTGCGCGAGTCTCAAAACTTGTACCTGCTACTCATTAGTTCCAAATAGAGAAAAATGAAGCGTAGAACGGACTAGAACCAGAAACCTGGTTGACAGAGAAGTAGAGAAGTGACCACCCCGTCTTTGGCTTTGTGGATTTACATGCATAAGATACATGCTTGTTCCTACAAAGACTGTCTGGTTTCCAACATACAGAGAGATGAGCATAACACAGTTGAGTTTGGGGCACTGAGTGGAGGAAGGTGAGATGTTCCAATGGAGAGGACACTATGTCTGCTGGTGTGCATGCTACAACATGGTGCCATATTCCACCTGCTGTGCGGTCCACTTAGCTCCCCTTCGCCGCCCCTGTGACGTGCCCCTTCCTTAGTGGTGACGATTGAGGGCATATCTATTCTACTCTCTGAAAAGAAGAAGAAAGAAAGAATGCTATAGGCTGTATCATCTTTCTTCTACTTAATCATTATTAACCACACGGTCATCTCAGCCTTTATAATCCCTGTTACTGATCTATTTCAACTGGAGCAAAAAATACTATAGTGGAAGTATCAAATGTAAAAGACACTAGTCTTCTGATCCTCCTCTGGAGAGAGACGAAATGGGCACTGACAACTGGCCATAGACCAAACTGCACCCATTTTTACAGCGTTATAGGATGTTGGAGCCAGGAAGAGAGATCAAGTTTAGCTCTTGTTCTCATAGAGGGAGGCATGAGCAGACCCAGATGTACACCATGGCTAAACTTTGCTTTCTGATTTGCAGCTCAGTCAAGTGACCTTTCCTCTACAGCAGGTGGCCTTCCTTTGGTATACACGCACACACACCCACACACGCACATGCACACACTTGTGCATACACAAATCTCAGCCTCTCCCTCTTATCTCCCAAAACACCGTTCCTAACACCTTCACCTGCTGGCTAATTTTGGAGAATATAGCATGGAAAGACATGAGTACATTTTGGTAAAAAGCATCTTAGAGGAAATTTTTAGGCAGCAAAAGCCATAAAACATGGAAAAGATTTATGAAGGGAAAACATGTTCTCTCCTTCCTATGTATGCCTATGTTGGTATGCTGGTCTGGGTAATTTCCAGCTGTGGACAAAGATTGACCCATGGGATGTCTTGGAATTTCAAATGCTTCCACATTCAGAAATGCTCCTGTGTACATTTCAGTCATCGTACTCGAAAATATACGAAGTGGCCCAAGTTTCAAATTAAGCACTCTCCGCATTACAGAATGGATGCAGTCTCTGAACCTTATTACCTAAAGCGCCTGAATGCATTATTTCCTTTTGAAATTAACACAGGCAACTGTCACAGATTGGATAGCAGTTCGGGAGGCATTGGAGGAGAGGAGGTACAGTTATTCCCTTGACTTTGCTTTTAGAAAATGTTCCTTGTCAACTACCCTTATTTTTCTTCTGTAAAATGAAAGCCTGGAGTCCGTGAAATATAACATTAAAAGTACATGATTTGGACCCCATCGATGTACACCTAATCAGTCCTATTGTGATATAAGGCACTTGATGACCCTTGCCCCTTCCCTCATGCTGTATCCTAACCACATATAGTGACGCTCTAAAGGCTCTCCTGACCAGCTGTCCTGCAATTGCAGTCCAGAAAAATGAAAGTAGGTTACCATGTATCATAAAGGAAATAAAGACAATACAGCATCTGTACTATATTGTAAGTATTACAAAATATCGTAAGTATTACTAGAGTGTAAGTTTCAGAATCAGGAAAAAAAAAACAAACCTGGGTTTGAATCTTACTCTGTTCCTTATTAACCACTGCTACTTAGGTCACTTCATCTTCTGCCTCAGTTTACTGCACTGTAAAATGGGGATAATGATCAATGGAATGATTAAATTGGATAATGCAAGCTAGGTGCCTAACATGAAGTGGCTTTTAGTAAACTGTCAGAGGCTACCCAGAGATTCTCAGCCTTAGAGTTATCTGAATGCCAGGACTGCTCAGCTTGGAGAAATGGTGGAGGCAAAATTGCTCCCAGGGGTTTTAGTCTCTTTAGTATTTAAGAGGAAAGACCGATACTTTGCCTGCAATAATCCTCATTTCAGCACCTTTTGTCCTGAATAACATTTTATGAGCCAGACAACAATAAACACCGATAAGTCCACGTTGTCCGGGTCAGCGCTCCAAATGGGTACTCGGTGGCATACAAATCAGGTTGGGTAGCGCTAGTTATTACGAAGGACTTCCCTGTGTTGAACAAAATATGTATCTCCATATAAATGGTATCCACCTACTTACCATCTCTCTGAAGAAACTCTTGCTCAACAACAGAGGTCAAGATCAATGGAAATGCTTAACACAGGTGAGTAATCCTATCTGCAACACTCGACAGAAGCCTTGGTCAGTGGTAGCAAATTCAGGGAAACACAATTGTCCCACCATATTTGTCTCCCTCATCTTCAAGTTGAGTTTGTTTTAGGTGTGACCAGTGCCGTGGGTGTTTCCCTTTGAGCCAGTACTTGACTGCAGAAATCATCCACTTCTTATGGCTTGCCTAGTATCCCTAAAAGTTGCCTACAACAAAGGAAATCCAACTAAGAGTGGCTCAACAGAGACATTAATTTTCACCCAGAACAAGAGGTCTGGAGGCAGGCAATCCACTAGATCATGTCCAATGTGCAGGATCTTCATGGCGTCTTCACACGATGGCCACGTATCCAAGAAGAAGTGCCTCACCTGTTGTCATACCTGCACTCTTATCAAGTCAGCAAATTGTTCCCAGAAGTCCCCAGAGACATTCGCGTACAGCTGATGGACTGAGGAACGTATTGCCTGCCATATTTCAGGCAAAGAGGCATGAAGAATTTATACTTGAAATCTTCAACATCAATAAGAGAGAGAAGTTAAGAATGGGTTTGGACTGAGTGTTGAGTAAGTGAGTTGGTGCCATCTGCCACTCATCTGAAAGACTTTCTCGGATTGCCCAGTGTAAGTACGCTGTCCTTCATCTGAACTCACATACTACTTACGGTCTGCGTGGATAAGGTCTTGGCTTGTTGGCTATATTTGTATAGGGTTCTCTCGTGATTACATACCTGGGTCATCTCTTCGGGAGCTGGCAGTAGGTTTTCAAATATCTTAAAATGGTGCAAAACTGCGAAATTTCCCGAGAGCTTCCAGCCACAAGCCATTATTTGGTTTTCTGCAGGGCACAGATTTTTAGTTCCATTTCACGGAGAATTTGAGACTCAAAGAGATTATGTGATTTACCAAGTTGAGCATGATGTATCCAAGACTAGATTTAGGCATTTGATTGTTAAAGCAGTGTTTGCTCAACAATTCTATGTTACAAATGATATATATTTATATACATACGTATGCATGTACTCACACAGACCTAGTAAAGCTAAACACACTTACAACGCTGTTGCATAAATACATTAGTTACACACGATTGAGATTAAGTAGTAGTAGTCTTATCTAAAAAGTTCCTGAAGTCTGTGGATAATGCGTATCATAACTGTGTAATTATTATCCAAACTGAATCACTTTTAAGAATGAGTTAATAATTTCTGTAGAATAATAGAGTGAACTGGAACTTTCTTTGACAAAAAAATAACTTCTTTTTTTTGAGATAATCTTATTTTTTATCTTATTTACTTATCTATTTTTAAGTAGGCTCTACACCCAGCGTGGCGCCCAATGTGGGGCCTGATCTTACAACCCTGAGATCAAGACTTGAGCTGAGATCAAGAGTCAGATGCGTAGCCAACTGAGCCACCCAGGCGCCCCAGGAGAAAGTAACTTATAGTCAACCAGGTAATGGGTGATTGTGGTGTGATAGAGCTTGGAATTTATTAGGAAGTAAGAGATGGGAAGAAAAAGGTACTGCATCTACACAGAGTCATCAGATTAATTTTTTTCTGAGCACGAGAGAAGCTTAAGCAAAAGGGTAAGAATTAAGGATATTAAAACACAGTATTAATATTGCATACTTAAGAGCCAAACAAGAAAATATTAATAATCATATGAAATGCCTCTCTGACAGCAAAGAAAATATGAGCTTCACTTTTACTAAACTGTTTCTTTTCTATTTTCCTCGCAACAAGAAATTAAATCATCCAAGATGGTGCAAAATGTAGGGCCTGAGGCAACGGTAAGGAGAGCACACTCTGAGGGGGAAGTTTTCCTCACAAACCTGATCTTTCTCTTCCCTGCTTCGTTTGCTCCATGCTGTCACCTATTTTCAACAACAAAAAAAAGCCGTGGTGTGTACCATGTTCCAAATATTATGGAAGTACTGGGGCTTTAAAGGTCACTCAGGCCGCTCACCATCCAGTGAAGGGGACGATAAATGGACAATGAGGACTGACAAGTGCTATAGGTAGAGTTCACCGCGATATGCTCAGGGAGTATAGAAGATGACTTAAGGAACGGGTACAGAGTTGCTAGGGGAAAATAATTTTTAACAGCCCTAATAAAGAGTCTGATTCCATGTTTTTTGATGTGTGACTTCTGACAGCCTTTAAGCCAAACCTCTCTTTCATCCCCTTCTGCCTCACATCTGGGAAAGCTGATAAGAAATCCCAGATGCTCCCTTCTTTGGTACCTGTGGGAGTTTCAAACCATGCAAAGCCTCACCCTTGAAAGAGTACCTTCACCCCGGTCCCTCCACCCGACTATGATAAAAACCCCTATCTCCTTTCTGTATTCTCCAAGCACTTTCAGACCAACTTGGGAAGCCTGCCTCCTATCTCCAGAAAGCCACGTTACGTGAATCACAAACCTTTCCAGACTTTCTTGGTACGTACAGGATGATGAGTCTTGACGTCTGAACTTAGACTTGGGGTGGGGGATCAGTTATGTCTTCAGAGTGGCCACAACAACAGCTTTATTGAGGCATAATTTACACACTATGAAATTCTTGTTAAGGGTGTAATTCACTGATTTTTAGTAAATTGACAGAGTTACACAATCATCACCAAAATACATTTTAAGACCCTTTCATTACCCAAAATGCACTAGTTTGCCAACAGTCTTTTCTCCCATTTCAGCCCCTGGCAGCCACTAATCTGCTGTCTCTTTAAGACTTGCTTTTTCTGGACATTCCCTATGAATGGATCCATATAACTGTACTAGCTTGTGCTCAATTTTTTTTTAACCTAACATAATGTTTTAGAGATTATTCTATATTGATATGTATATATATGTGCATATATATATATATATATATGCACATATATTTTTTATTCCTTTTTATGTAAAAGATTTAAAATCGATTGTTCTAAAACAGCAGTGCCAGAGAACTGGCCTAAAAGTAGTTTTCACGTGTTTGAGGTTTGAGTAGGTTTCATGTGTTTCCCAGTGTATCTCAGTGGAAGAGGAAAACCATTTTTCTGCTTTTCCAAAGACAGCAGAAAAATTAGAAATAGCTACAGCAATAGTGTATACAATGAATTTAAGACCATGTTTCCTGACTCTTCTCAACTAATCAATCCAAATACCTAGATGAATCTCCTTTCCCAGAGATCTTTAAGAATAACACACATAGCTGGCTCACTATCTGTTTTAAGTAAATGACTGGAGCATTACTGCTTGTAGCTCCCTATTAGTTCCCTTATACCTTACTTTCTTACACACAATATAATACAATATTATATCTATTTTTTTGATTTTGGGGAAAGGGGTGAATAGAGCATCCAATCGTTCCTGTTTCTGATTAAGGTTTTTTTTTCCCCCCATATAATGAAATTATAATTTACCAGACTAGGTATCAGATACTTCAACTAGCTTTGATTGACTAACCAGCTATCTTATTATGCTCACCCGCAAAAGAGTTAAATAATGGTTTCTAAATTCCTTTTCAGCTGTGAATGTGAAGCCTCCTATAGCACAGACACATCATTGTATTGGTTTGTTTTTCTCTTCAAATGATGCAAAGTTTCTCTAGTAATGCTGGATTAGGGAATTTTGACCAACTTTTCTGCTAAGACCAATTTAAAAACCTGGACAAAGTAAAAATTACATCTTACTGATGCATGAGAAAGCTAACAAGAAAGTGAGGACTAACAGAGCCAAAATTAGAGAGAAAAATGAATGCCAAAGAAGAAAGCCTTGTCTTTAGAGCTCCTTTTCTCCTAAAGTCATCTACCTATTTCAGAATTAGTGGCAGATAGTCCAAGGAGCTTAACTAAATTTTTGAAAGACTTATAAGTCTGGAAAAACAAAAACAAAGTCACAAGCCTGTTAAGAAATGAGGCTGGGGGCGCCCGGGTGGCTCAGTCGGTTGACATCCGACTTCGGCTGATGATCTCCTCTGCTTGTTCTCTCTCTCTCTCAAAAATAAATAAACATTTAAAAAATAAAAAATAAAAAATAAAATACAATATGCAGGCAATTTGTAACCTAGAATTACATCTTCCTTTACAAGAAATTTATGTTTGCTTTTCCTCAGGCAGTCAGGAATATTTGTTTACAATGGTCTTCTTTCCTTGGTGGGACCCAGACAGGAAGGGACCAGGGGCACAGGCCCCAAGAGAAAAACACCGTGCACCTTGGCCGCTTTCTCTCGGCTGCTGCTGTCAAACTGCTTCTCCTACAGAGCAGAGCCAGGACGCGGCCAGAACCGGCCCCAAGCAGGAGCTGGACTTAAACCAGAGGACCCCAACTCCAAAAACCACCAGCGGGCTGCCTGAGTCCACCAGTCAGGAAGAGGCCCTTCTGACCAATCGGGAGGATAGAACTTTCTCTAGTAAGTAGGGCCTCCGGAAAGTTTGGGGAGACAGCTGAATTCAACTGTTAGTGGTGTTTCCCTGTTCAGCTCCAGCTGTAGATGTCATAAAGCCTTCCTGTCTGTGTCTTTGATTTTTGGGTCCAGCCTCGTTCCTTTTTTTTTTTTTTAATGTTTATTTGAGGCAGGGGGGAAGGGCAGAGAGAGAGGGGGACACAGAATCCAAAGCAGGCTCCAGGCTCCGAGCTGTCAGCACAGAGCCCGACGCGGGGCTCGAACCCACAGACCGCGAGATCATGACCTGAGCCGCAGTCGGCCGCTTAACCGACTGAGCCACCCAGGCGCCCCACCTGCATATTTTGTAAAGATACAGTGTGCTAAATTAGATTTAAAGCAACCAGGGATACAAAAGGATGCCAGAAAAAAAAAATTCCTAGAGGGCATCCGGATAATGGAGTGTTTACACAAGGATTTTAAGATACCTACCCTTCATGTGTTCTAAGTTCAGATTGAGGCTTTCAGCAGAACACTGGACAATACTTGAAAAAAGCAAAGAATTGAATGAAAATTCTGGAACTTTAGAAACCATAATATATTTAATGTAGATAGATTGAAGGAAGAAAGAAAGAGACAAAAATGGCAAATATGACCAACACTATCCAAATTGAAGTGAGAAGAGAATGTAGTTGGGGTGTAAGAAAAAGAGGAAATTGTAAAAGGACGTTTAGACACAGAATTCAGAAGTAGGAGACAAGCGGACCCAATATTACCAGAGACAATCATTGAGAATTTCCCAAAGCCAGTAAAAGATATCAAGCCCAATATTTTAAAAGATGGATAAACTTCAGTAACATGAACATAAAGGAAACCACACCTGGGGCATCATAGCAGAAACGACAGAAACCACAATCATAGAGGAAGTCTTCACGGCAGACAGAGGGGAAAAATGCATCTTGACCAAAGCAGGATTTATCCTCACGGTTGTCTTCTCTAAAGAATTAACAGAAGCTGGGATACAATGGAATTAGAGCATTAAACTAACGAGGGGAACAACAACAAAACAAAAACAAAAACAAAAACCCAAAAACTCTTTCAACCTAAAACTCCATAATCAGTGAAAATATCTTTCAGGACTCAAAGTGATAATAAAGACACTGACAGAGTCTTTTTAAAATGCTAAGAACTTTTCACTCAAAGATGTAGATTAATGGAAATGATGAAGAGCACTTTTTAGGAAGAAAGAAACTGATCCTAGAAAAAACTCAGGGCTGCGGAAAGGAATGAGCCCACCATGGAAAGCAGTGTCGGGTTTCCTTAAAAAATAAAAACTAGAACTACCGTATCATCCAGCGATACCACATCTGGGTACATAGCCCATGTGCACTGCAGTATTATTCATACTAACCAAGGTGTGGAAACGACTCTAATGACCATTAGCAGATAGATACTTACAGAAAACGTGAGTTCGACGTTCAGGGGAACGCCATTCAGCCTAAAAGAGAAAAAGAAAGAAAGAAAGTCTGCAATGTGCAGGAACATGGACGGGCCTGGAGCTGATTATGTGACGTGCAATAATCCAGACACAGAAAGACAAGTACTGCATAACCCCACTTATGTGAGACAGCTAAAACAGTCAATTCATAAAACCAAAGACTGGAGTCATGGCTACCAGGGGCCCGGCGGGGAAGGGGAGAGGGAGACGGGGAGTGATTCATTAATGCACAAAGTTTCAGTTAAGTAAGTTGAATAAGGTCTAGAGATCTGCTGCACAGCATGGTATCTGTAGTGAACAATAATGTATTTATTGTACACTTAAAATTTGTTAGGAGGACGGTCTTGCGGTGTCGTATCACAATAAAACTTTTAAAAAATTAAGGACCTAAAATATATGCCAAAGTATAAATAAATAAACTATAAACAAATAACAAGAAATAAACAAGTGAGGAATTAAGAACAACAGAAAGAATCAATATGCACATAATTCTAAATTGATATGGACTATATGAGACCCTAATAGAATGTCTCATAGGATTTAAAAAATATATAAAATTAAAATACATAATAACAATAGTATACAAGAATGGAGGTAGTAAATGGAATTAAAATGTTCTTAGGATTTCGCATCGTTGGAGTCAAAAAGTAAAGATTTATTTTAGGCTTCTCTAAGGCAAGGAAGCATTTTGTAATCTCCAGGAAATAATATGTTCACTCAGAAATGTGTTAAGTATATTTAAGTAAAAACGTTTCTGTTCGTCTAGTTGCCTTGTGCCTATTTTAAGTTTTGATACGTTCCTTCATGTGTTTATGTTACATGTGAAGAAAGAAAAAAAAATGACCTTTCACGAAAAACGGTACCAAAAATCATGCAAAAGCTCACATTCAACTTTATATACATCGGTTAGGAAAAACAAAATCACCTGAAGGTGACTTTAAAGCGAAAGAATAGTCCTTGTTTTAAGGTTGGAAGCTTTGGAAGGAGTACAGCCATGTTTAATCCATGGTTGGCCAAAAAGTCTAAGGCATAAATCCAATTACTGTGTTCCTAAACAGGCCAATTTGCTGGAAGGGTTGTGAATCATTTCCTGAGTTTGGGTATTATTACTCACCTTGGAGGGAAGGCAGGTACAGAAGAGATAATTGAAAAAGAAAGGGAGCAGGTGAGTTGGCCTAGTTTAAACCAGTTCTGTGACCCCGCAAGAATACGAGGTTCTGGGAGGTGAGAATCAGTGTCTATGTACATTTTCATACTCGTTGAGGAGACGAGGCTCTCTGGTTGGAGACTCAGGCAGGAGGGCTAAACCTTCATCTGCTCCTTACTGGCTCTGTGACCTTGGGTGATTCATTTTGTAACGCTAACGGCTTTCTTTTCTGTAATATAAACAAAGCAGTTTAACCTTAAGCATCTGAGGTGTAAGAGCTAGGAAAATGTTTTTGAAAGCGTTTTGCGAGGAGAAAAGCCTATACAAGTATAAGACGGCATTTGCATTTCAAAATATCTGTCACACAATTCAGCTCAGTAGCATGTATCGATGGTTATGAAGAAATGGGCAGTTTCTAGTAAGCATGCAAACAAAACTAAGGCTCTGTACGTTTGGGTTAAAAGCAGGTGCTTTAACAGTTACAAGAAAAACATTCAGATTTGCACAGTGAATAGGACGTGGTAAGAATTTTCATTTTGTCACTGATAATATAGAAACTGCTTTGTCAAGGTCTCAATGTACTTTCCTGTCATTAAGTAGACTGTTAGATTTGGTGCCTTTTGTAACCCTGTTTCTTGTAATAGGTACACAGAAAACGCATGTTATTAGCACGATCAGATTGTAACTAATCTGTTAAATAGCTGAATCTGGAATTTTCTTTATAAGCCGGACATATATTATTCCAGGAAAAAAGAAATGAAACATGTGCATTGGGATGATTCGGGGTTTCGTGTTGAAAAGTCCTCGGTTTGTTATTTCGAGATGATGGACAATAAACTTTTCCTCCCCAATGCTAAATAAGTGAGGGGAATATTCTGTCGGACAATGTTAATTATAGATCCTCTGAGAAAATGTAGAGGTGTAACGTTTAGAGCTAGTGATGAGCCAGGAGTTTCCAAAAGATCCTTCATTTCAGTCTCTGGAATTTTACATGTAGAAGTGAGGAAATATAGGAGCGCCTGGGTGCATCAGTTAAGCGTCTGACTTCGGCCCAGGGCATGATCTCGCCATTTGTGGGTTCGCGCCCATGTCAGACTCTGTAGTGACAGTTCAGAGCCTGGAGCCTGCTTGGGATTCTAGTCTGCCCCTGCCCCGTTAACTCTCTCTCTCTCTCTCAAATGAATAAACATTTAAAAAATGTTTAATAAGAAGTGAAAAAATATAACATTTCCTGATGTTCGTATCTAATGTGATTTCACTTAGAGAAGCAGATTTTGTTAGCTGAAAATAAGGTGGAAAGACCAGGATGACAGGAATGGCCAAGACCTTCAGTGACTATTATTACAATTCAGAATGTCTTTTTTTTTTTTCCTCAAAATAATTCTAGTGCCCGTGCCCATAAAAATAATGTAGGAATTATTATTAGGAAATATACAGACTTGATGAGGTATTTTTCTCATTGATGCCACAGAGAAATTTGCATTAAGTTTAACAGTTTGTGATACCAAGTTGTATCCTTACATCATAATAATATATTGATAGTCATTAAATAAATAGCCTAGTTATATTTTCTGCAAAGAGATTTCAAGAGCTAGATGAGACCCACAGTACAGTCTTAGAGAGTTTATGAACTAGGAACAAGATCAATAACATCGACAATAACCAAGAAGTAACCACTACAAGGCCACCTGGGTGGCTCAGTCTGTTGGCTCGAGTCATGGTCTCATGGCTCGTGAGTTCGAGCCCTGTGTTGGGATCTCTGCTGTCAGTGCAGAGCCCACTTCAGATCCTCTGTTCCCACCCCCACCCCCCGCCGCTCTTCCCTCATTCATGTTGTTTCACTCAAAATTGAATGAACATTAAAAAAAAAAAAAAGTAGCCACTACAGCTACTTAGGACATCCAAAATATTGCTAAGCTTATAAGAAATGATGCTCTCAGCTTGAAGACTTCTTACTCTCCATACAGGTTCCCCCAACTCAGTCCCTGCTTCTTTTCTCCATAATTTCTCCTTCTCCACCTCCCCTCCCCAAGGATCATTTGCACCTGCTCTCCCCTCAGCCATACCCTCGAATCCTACCCCTCCTCCTCCCACTGCTTTTTAGGACAAAACATTTATATTCTGCATCAGACAAGTATGATGGTCCATGGATATCACAGAACTCTCTGGATCTGTTAGAATCTTACCTTCTAATTAACTCACCTAATTAGTGTCAACGTTTCATTTTGCTTTGTGCAGACCCAGCAACAGGAAACCTAACAAAAACTTTTTTTTTCTTTCTTTTTGATCCTCCCTCCCTCCCTCCCTCCCTCCCTCCCTTTTTCCTTCTTTTTTTCCTTCCTTCTTCCCGCTCTCCCTTCTCCTCTGCCTGGTCTGAAATTTGACGGAGTGATACTTCAGTGTCTTCTAGTTCTCATTCTCAGCCTTTCCCAAAAGGTCTCTTCTTTTGAGTTTTACTCCCTCCTGGGGCTCTGGGTGAGCATTAAAAGTCCCTAAAGCATCTTCAAAGGAGAACACAGAGTTCCAATAGTCAACAGATTCTTCTAGTGACATAGCTGTTTATCTTTATGGAAAGTGAAGGACTGACTTTCTTCATATGTATTCATCTCAAAGTGCCAGATAGGGGGTGTGAGCCAGAGAGAGGGCAAGGATACCCCAGGCTTTCAAAATTCTGAGGTCTTTTAACCTTTCCTGAATGGGTACAACTTGAAAAGTGTAACAAGAGAGTGTATACACCAAAGCGTCTAAAGTATAGAAGGACAGATGCAATAGCTCGGGCTCCTGGAAATTTCTTTCAAGTGAACTTAGTGTAATAAGACAAAGTACCTAACGTTATCCACAAATAATTAATTAATATTTTTCAAAAAAGATGTCTTAAATATACCGTCTGAAGTGATGTGGAGGAAATAGATCTGGCCAAGCTCTTTAAGTCACTTAAAGTATTTGGTTGCAGAAGAAAAAAAAAATAAATTTCTGTCTTCTGAGTTTTTTCTTTTTTCTGTCTTTATTTTGTGAGAAAAAAAAAAAGAGAAAGAATCTGGCTCTCTTACCCAACTTCTCAAGAAAATGGAAGTGAGATCAGCTATTTCTGGAACAGAGGAAGTGGAATTACCACCACAGCCAGTAAGGTATTGTAGGCATTCTAGATATTCCATCATGGTTCATGAGCAAATAAATTAACTTGGTGGGGCTCCGTTTCAACATTTTTTAAGAGGAGGAAAGAAGAGAGGAAAGAGGGAAAGAAAAATGAATGGAAGGGGGAAAGGAGAAAGAGAAGTTGTGCTGATGCACAGATTAGTAAGCAATTTGAAAAAGGAAATGTGTACAGTTCTCCTGTTCACACCTTAAGTGCTCAAGAAGTTTTAGTTATTATATTATTGGTGGTAAAGTTTGAATAAAACACACAAAGCACCCAACTTACCTTTATAGCTCTTAGTGTGTTTCGTTTGGGTGAAAGATATTGGGGGATAGTCCACTGGTAAGTAAGAAAGCCAGAACACTGCAGTATCAGGGCCAAGGACTTCTAAGAAGAGGTGATAGTTCATTGGAATTGACTCTAAGAGAGTAGAACTGAGAATGGAGAAAGTCATGCACCCAGAAAGGACTAATTGATAATAGGACATTGCTGCAGAACTATCCCCCCATAACTGTTCCATGATTTATGTGCATTGGCATTGGTGAATATGTTACTTCTGTTGTATAGCTTCTCGGTGGAGGAATTCTTATCTATGTTTTTTCATTTGTAGGCGATCTGTACCCTACTCTCTTAGCCTAATTCCTGTCTGACAACTTTCTCATGACCAGACTAAAACAAAGCTAATTTGAGCTGAACAGGGATAATAGCCATTTATGGGTTGGCATCCTTGTTAGCCAGGGAAAAGAGACTGAAAATGACTTCAGGATGACTGAATGTATCCCCAAACATTTTTTTTTTTAACACGAGGAGCAAATCTACTATCTAGGTGGTAGTCTGCAGAGAAAAAAGAACCTCTTTTTCCAGATCTCTAAATTAAGGAATTTATTCAATGGTACAATTTAATGCATAGCTGAAGGCGTCCAAATTTATCTAATATGTAAAATGTCCCCATAGTACTTTCAGTATAAAAGGAAGAAATTTTACTTTGGTTGGAGCTGGGTTCCAAACCCAACTCTTTGATTTAACTACTCAACTACTTATTTTCTTCATCCGTAAAATTATGATGGTAATACCTTCTTCATAGAATTGTGTCAGTGATTAAACGATTGGAAGCTCATGATACGTATGGCCTATTCGTCACACAATCACATTACATACAGTAATTCCATTTTGTTTTCCAATACTTAAACTATTTCTTGGATTCTCATTAACCCTCATTTCTTTTAATGCGCTCAAATAGATAGCTATGTATCCTAATGGAGTCTTGCTAATAGGATGAACTTTGTGAAAATATTTCCTCTTAATCTCCAAGGTGAATGAATCTATGTAATGCCAGATTTTGTTCTTTGTGAAAACTATTATACCGAAGTTCTAGTTTTTGTTCTACAGCTCACAAAAGAAGACACTCAGGTGCATAAAAGTTACCCGGATTTCTTCCTCTTGGTCCCCTAGATAGTGTAACAGACAGCACTGGAATAAATGTTTGCTGTTATTCAGTCTTTGTCTCCCCAGTGGGTCAGAGGTCCAGTTAAGCCCCAGGGTGTGGCTGCAGGTGGCTCGACCAAGTCCGAGCCAACTCCATCCAGACCAAAGTTGAAGTCAAGAAAGGATAGTGTAGAAGGGAGTCTCACTCTCCATTTGGCTACCAGTTTTTTTTCCATTCTGGGCTTACCCTCTTTTTACACTCCAGCCTGACGGTGATTCGTCGCTTGTCCCAGCCTTGTCATCACAGTGGGGAGTGACATGGAAAAGTAACCTGAAAAAGAGTGAGGCAGATTCTGTTTCCACATCTGTTATAACTATGTAAGTGACATTAAGCTTAAGCAAGCCCCTTCTTTGGGTTTCTCTGGGCAGAGAGACAAACCAGGTTCATTTGCGTGACTGTTGTTTTACTGCATTCTTGACAGTTAAGGGTTTACATTGTTTGCATTTAAGCCAAAGCTTCTAAAGCGTGTCTAGCTAACTGGTTCTAGTGGGGAAAGAATGTAGTAATCTCCTAGATGTCCATGCTTATTCTCCTTAATTTATCAGATGGCAGAAGAGTACTGGTTCTCTAGACTGAAGGCAACCTAGGATTGCATCCGAATCATCAGAGTAGATTTTTAAATCTGTGAGTGCCCATTTAACAATGGTCTTAGGTTGGCTTGGCCAGAGGGGTGGTGAGGGGGCCTTTGTTATTAAAGTATGAATCATTCTGATGCTCACCCAGGGCTCAGAATCTTAATGATTGTGTTCAACTTGTTGAACTTGTTGAACTGCCTTCTTTCACACCTACAGAAAACTTTGGTACCTTAGCCTGAGTCTTCTAGAAGGCAGATCTTGAGACAAGGATTTAGTGCAAACATTTTCCTGGGAGGCCCAAGTCCAGGGCAGTGAAGATGAGAGCAAAAGATAAGGAAAGAAAGGTAAGACGGAAGGCAATGTATCGCCACTTTATAAGAAGCCTCAGGTCACGTAGTAGGATTGTTATTACTGTCCATGGGGAGTCTACAGAAGGTTTACAAGTAGACACTTTACCCCAAAGTAACCGACAGGATACAGAAAGGGTAAGGAAACGTATTTGTCCAGCTCCCGCCTATCTCCTATTTCCAACTGGCCAAGTTTCATCCCATAAGAAACTAACTCTGTGTCTCCTGGGCTATATCAGCTGTCCCCTCCCCCACTTCTCCAGAAGTTGATCCTGCACCCCACAGTGTGGTGTTTTATTAAAATCCAATACTGGCAAGGTGATCTGGCATGGAGGAAGGAGCATTCATAAACTGATGAGGGAGGGAGGGAGGGAGGAAGAGAGAAAAGGAAATTGAAGGAATCTAAGAAGAGTAAAAAAATGTGTGTCCCAGTTTACCTTCACAGCCTATCCTTCGGGGAAAGTTATCAGCCCTGGCTTAAGAAATTGTCCTAATGAAATGCAAAAGCTGGTTCACTTACAGCACATGCATTAAAATCCATGAGAGATTTCCAGGAAGCCCAACTCAAAAGAAAATGGCAATTTCTTGGAAATTTCAACACATACGTTTGGTGTTGGGTATTATTAAGAGAGTTTGAATTGGAAGTTAACCAAGAACAATTTCAAGGTCTAAGGTGTCTGCCACAGAGGCAAGAAAAAATTCAGAGAAGTGCTACGTTCAAAATAGGGCTGCTAGGGTTCATTTAACTTGTTCGTGTACAGCGTGAAAGCTGTGTTTGAAATTTGTGCACACGTGTAAATTGATAGACAGCTGACCCTGCACAACACAAGGATTAGATTAAAAATCTGCATATAACTTTCGACTTCCCCAGAACTTAACTACGAATAGCCTACTTACTGTTGACCAGAAGCCTTATCAATAACCTAAACAGCCAATTAACACACATTTTGTATGCTTTACATATTATATACTGTATTCTTGCAATCAAGTAAGCTAGCAAAAAGAAAATGTTATTGAGAAAATCATAAGGAAGAGGAAATACACTTACACTACTGTTCTATAGTATTGAAAAACAAATCCACATATAAGTGGCTGCACAGTTTAAATCCATGTTATTTGAGGATCGATGGTCTAGCCCTGGGTCATGGGTACAACTCAATCTACAAGATGAACTCAGAAACTTCATATTCTTACTCTTTTAACTTGAAGACCTTCTCTATTTCACTATAGGGTAAGCACATTTATTTCACTTGCACATAATTTTAACCCCTGTGCTCTTATGATAAGGTCTCATCATCACAGAGGTGAGTCACCCTTCCCTCTAATGACCCATGAATATTTTGTACTTTTCTCTTCCTTGCCTGCTCCCCCATTTAAAAGGAACGGATGGCTTCAGAATGTGAGTGTCCTGACACTAATAAAAACTTCTACCTTGGCGTGGCAGGGTGATAGAATTTTATGAATGAGTCATGTATGCTATCACTTAATGACAGACCACTTGCTCTGTGGAGGTAATTCAACGTCTCCCACAAATTATGTTTTCTCCATCTTATCTGAATATGCATCTCATTGCCAGCCACTCTCAAATTATACAGGGAGGAAAAAAGAGAGCTAAATCTTTGTGAGCATCAGAAATATGGTTCAAAGTATGTGTCAAAAAATTGTGTTATAATGGCATGAAGATTGGGTAGAATCACGTCAAAAGTAGTCCGTGGCTTGCAAAAGAATGTGTCATAAAAGAAGAGAATTCCTCTTCACCCCCTTTGGATATCTGTTTATTTTGTAATTAACAGTGGGCCGGGGTATCGTTCTGAATTCTTGTCCTGAGACTTAAGAATTTAATTTCATACTGGACTTTTTAATGTCTATTTATTTATTTTGAGAGAGAGAGAGACAGTGCATGAACAGAGGAGGGGCAGAGAGAGAGGGAGAGAGAGAATCCCAAGAAGGTTCTGTGCTCAGCGTGGAGGTTCCATCCCATGACCACGAGATCACAACCTGAGCCAGTATCAAGAGTCGGACCCTTAACCAACTGAGCCACCCAGGACTCATTTTTATATACATTGTACATCCTATGCTCCATTTAGCTGTCAGATTGAGTCTTTCAAAAGGATACATCAGATCTTGATGGCCATATGTCTCACCAATCTAGTGACCCATCAGATTTAGGATAAATCCAAAGTGGAAGGCTTACAGGGCTCTATATAACCGGGTCCTTGGCTACCTCACAGATAGGAACCTGTAACTCCCTCCTCCCCGCTCTGCGTCTGGCCTCCAGGGTGAGGAATAGAAGACTTTACGGATATTGGAAGAAGCAGATGGTCCTGAGACATATTCTGGATGCGAAATAGACAGGACTTGCTGATACTTTGAGCGTGGGGGTGGAAGTAAACAAGGAATATAGAATTAGTTTAGGCCATAATGGACACTGCGAGTACTGACAAACGTTAGTAATAATTGGATAAACTTAGCCCGTGGACATGTGACAGTGATGATCCGGCTCTAGTCTGCATGTTAGGTGCCAGCACTAGGGGCAGAATTCAGTGCTCCCATCTCCACTGTGAGTCAGCAGCCCTCCAGCTTCTATGTATACCAGGACTGCCTCTCTGTGGATTAGCTGCCACTATTCAAGTGCATGATTTATTTAGCACCTTCAGTGCTTGACATCCTTACAAGGCCATGGTCAAAGGCATCTCTTAGCGTATTCATTTAAAATTGCACACCAACTTCCTCTCCTGGAGGTAAGACCTCCTTTAAGAAACTTCTGCAATCCTTAGAAATCCTAAGCTTGAAAATCACGGCTTTAACAGATTCCTTTGGAATGGTGTCCTTTGTTGGGCCTCTTAAAAATTGAGCTTGAATTACCTTTACTCCACCTGTTTAACAAAGAAACAGAACATCTCTCAGATGCCGAAGATAACACACATTTAACTGCAGCCTGCAGGAACTGAATGAAATTGAGTTCTCCTGTGGGAAATGGGTGATTTTTCAGACCTTGTGAGAAGTGGGTGCTTCGGCACCCAGAAGTCTTTTGAGAAGACTGTTCCGACCCAGACAGCTGGTGTATTCATATGCTGCTGCTTTGCGGCGG
>NW_026057581.1:9450193-9675323 GCF_023721935.1 Panthera uncia
TTGTGTGGCAGGCCACCTCCCTGTCGCCTCTGGGAACGTGAATACTATCTTACCAACTTTCACTTGTTCTGTCTTTTTGACAGGCTCTCACAGAGGCACAGTGGAAGGCCAGGTCGTGCAGAGGGTTAAGATAAGGCAAAAAAAAGCAAATATTCCTATCACCTCTGGTCTTCTTCCCTTTCCAAATTTCATGAAGGCGAGAAAATATTTCCAGGGTTTCTTTTTCAGCATTTTCAAAGCAAAGGCACAGACAGACCTGTGCTAATCTTCCAACGTGAAATAGGAAACAAACCTGGAGCCGCTTTAAAGTCTCAGAGTCTAGGGAGGACTCTGGCCCCTGAGCTCAGTCCCCACGTAGGAAATGTGCCACATTCACAAATTTCAATTCAATTGGCCACATTCACTTATAAAGGGACGGGATTGCTAAGCCGCAGTGATGGGAGTGACATTGAATACAAGATTGTGTAGCACTTTAAAGAACTTTCTTTTTATTAGTAGCTCCATAATCACATTAACTTAGACTGAAAATTTGAACTAATTCTTTCCCTAGAGGCCTGGGCTGTAATAATTGTAGAAATCTGTGAAAAAGGATAAATACAATTCAATAATTATATTGATAAATAAAATGAAAATCAACTAATTGTGTCATTCACTCAGATGTTCGCTTTGGCTGTTGCTGGCTTTATGCTCCGCTGCCTGCTAAACTTTTCTGTCACACTTCAATAAATTTAATTGTGCAGAATAAATGAGCTAATTTTTGAAGTCACAGGCTCTGTTTGCAAGATAAGGGTGGTGATTTATTGACCTCTTCTAGCTCTGTAAGAGCGTCACCCTCCTTTTCTACTGACAACTTGGCATCAGCCGTTTTCTCCTCGGTTCATTCCCCCCTCCCCACCCCCCCACCCTCCCAGCTCTTGCTAAGTCCTATCCTCGCCTTGCCTCTCATCTTCCCTCTGGAAATCACTGAGTGCATATCTTAACAGTCTGGCAGGCCCTGCTTCCTCTTGGCGGCAGAAGAAAATTCTGTGGTTTCTGTAGCACTTCTTTATAGGATGATTATTTTTCCATTTCTGCAGGGACCTGAACCCATCATTCAGTTTGTCCCACTGGAGCCCCAGGTTGTGAACTCATACCTTTCAGTACCCCCAGGCGAAACCCAGTGCATCTGTAGGCGTGACATTGATCATGGAGACAATAGTTTTCTTTCTTGGGCTTGAAAGAGCTTTTTGTGACAGGCACACAGGTGTCACACTGGATCAAAGCACCCGAGGAAACACAATTTAAAAAAAAAAAAACAAGAAAAAAAAAAAAAAGACCACTTCCTGCATGTTGGGTTGAGATATGACAACATAAGATATAACCACTCAAAACTCCAAGAATTTTTGAATAAGCAAAATAGAAACTGTAATGTAGAATATGCCTTAAACTGAATGCCTTAGGGGCTAAAGTAGCTTTTTCATAGGTTTTTTTTCCTTCATTATGTCCAGTATATTTTAACGACTGATTATTTCCCATATTAGCCCCATGTTTTTAATGCACTGCCAAGAATTTGTATTATTTATGATTCCTCACCATATCTAACTCTAGTACAATGCTTGGGATTTGTAGGTGTTCAGTAAAATAAATGTGGAATTAATGCATTCATTGATTATGAGTAAATCACACTAGTATAAAGCTATCATATTAAAAGCAATACACGCGTATATATTTCCACCTGTAATGGAACAATTTGAAAACTATGCAATTTTATACCAAATTATAGCATATTGATCTTTACTAAGTGGAGGGATCAAACTAGAGTCTGTAAGAGTAGAAAAATGACTCTGTTTTTAAATTTTTTTAAATGTTTATTGATTTTTGAGAGAGAGAGCAAGTGAGCAGGTGAGGCGCAGGGAGACGGAAAGAGAGAATCCCAAGCAGGCTCTGCCCTGTCAGCACAGAGCCCTATGTGGGACTTGAACCCGCGAACCACGAGATCATGACTGGAGCCGAAACCAACAGTTGGAGGCTTAACCAACTGAGCCACCCAGGCACCCCCAACTGTTTTTAATGAAGCAAGTCCTGTCATTCATCACTAGGCATCTAAATGTTGCA
This sequence comes from Panthera uncia, assembly GCF_023721935.1. Classification (NCBI taxonomy): domain Eukaryota; kingdom Metazoa; phylum Chordata; class Mammalia; order Carnivora; family Felidae; genus Panthera; species Panthera uncia. Next base: position 9,452,288 of record NW_026057581.1, read on the forward strand.
CACACAGAAAATACGGCCCGAGCTATAGTTTGCCATTTATCTATGGGAAAAGTCCCAGAGGTAGATCTCCCTGAGGAGTCTGTTAACCATCAGCTCAGGGTGGCCTCAGTTGTCTGCCTCTCCTGGCATCAGGAAATGTGATGGGATGGACTATCGATACCAAGCTTTGGGGTCCCTAGAACTATGACTTCAATCCCATCGTCAGGGAGACTCACAAACGTACAGCTGAGCAACAATGCCAGTAAAATAAGGATATATGTATGTGTGTCTGTGTGTGTATAAGTATGTGTAAATTAGCTTGTTCTCTTGAACATGAAGAAGACAAATACACACACACACACACACATCTGTGTGTGTGTGTGTGTGCGTGTATATACACGCATATATATATTATTATTTTTGACTTTAACAACCCTTTTATTTGCCATCTCTTTGAAGTCTGAGAACTTGGCTTGGGGAAGGGAAGAGCCGTGCTCTTAATGAAGACTTAATAGGATGGCTTTGTCCCCGTGCACAGCAGTACCTTCAGGAAAGAGTCTCCAGGTGTTTGCCTGCAGGAAGTCATAAAGTCAATGCAAATCAGGGCAAACTCCCCACAGGCAGAAAAGAGTTTCCGACACCAGAGCCCTGGCTGTCATTGTTCCCGACCTGGTTGCAGTAACAATCACTTATTGATAATGGCACTCTTGAAAATAACCAAGGGAGTGGATTGGAATTGCCTGGTGTATCAGCAAGGGACAGAGGGACGTTGCCATGAGTATTGGCCGCGCTGGCTTTTCCTCGCACGAAGACAGCCACCTTTCGCTAGAACTGGAAGAACGACAGGGTCTTTTTCTACCCTGCGTTTCTCCTTCCTGCCAAAGTGTTTATTGAATCCCTAACTAACTAAAACCACTTGTGCTCTTGAACTTTCCTCTTGGAAAAAAAAAAGAAAGAAAGAAAAGGAAAGAAAGAGGCGATTATTGTTTCTTTCTCAGGGGGACACAAAGAGGGATTACCACGGGAAATCCAGAGAGGTTTTCCAAGACGAGCTGGCGTTGAGATGGGAGCCGGAAGCCCCCTCGGCCCACCGCGTCCAGGTCCTGGCACCGGGCAGGCCCGAGCCAGCGAACGCCACGGAGCCTCCGTGTGAAAGGCAGAACTTGACGCTTTACCTTCCAGGCCTTCCGTCCCTCTGCCCCGAGTGCCTGGGAATTCTGCGAGCCGTCGCCTGTGGCGGTGACGCTGATTTGCATCTGGGTCTGAGCTTCAGTGAGAACGTGGATTGAGCTCATTCCTTGAGGAAGGAACCGTTGCCAAATCTAACAGGACGGGATTCCAGCGGGGTGTAAGGTTTTATGGGGCTGCAGTGAAATACCTCGTAGAAAGTTTTCCAGTTCATAAAACACTTTCAAAACATGCTCGGGCCTTTTAAGTGGAGGGGACATTATCATTTCTATCTGTAGTGTTTCTCTGCAAATGGAACTCAAATAGCCTTTGGGTTGACTACACAGAGAAGAAAAGACGTGGAAGAAACTTGGACTAGAGATCGTCTCCCTGGAAAGGTTTCCTTCTGGCGGGATTATGTGAGAACAAATGACATCAGAAAATAGCGCGTCGGGACGCTTCTGCCAACTCCATATGGCCCGGCTTATTTTCACAGGTATTTAATTAATTCAGCAAATATTTATGGAGTCCCTATCACGCGTGGGGTACTGGCCTAGGCACTGGGGGTACAGTGGCCAATGAAGCAAATCTGCTGCCACGGCACATGCGTTCCAGAAGGAGAAAGAAACAACAAATACGTGATCAGAAAATATATTGTAAAATTTCACCGGGCGATCGCCGCCACGGAGAAAAGTAAAGCAGGAGAAAATGGGATCGAGGGTGTGGGGTGACCTTTTAGACAGTGCGTTTTGCAAAAGCCACTCTGAGGTGGTGACATTTGAGCAGAAGCTTAAATGAAGTGACCTAGATGTTGAATCCGGGAAACCATTTTTCTGTATTTTTGAAAGGGGGCGGACGAGAATAAGCTACTAAAAAGGTCAGGAAGTTATTTTTGGTTCAAAGATGCTCAGTTTAAATTACCATAAGACGTGGCTCCCTTGTCCCCCGTGGTGTGGCACTTTTAGTGGCCATTTGGATAGAGCTCTGAACACTTTCTTGGAGATTTTCCGGTGGGGGTGGCATGGAAACCAGGATGCATTTTGCTCTCTTTCTGTCTTGACCTCTTTTTACTTGCTAGCAAGAAGCAGAAGCTGAAGGAATTTATACCTTTCAGCCCAGGCAGAAAATTACAGAGAAGAGGAAGGCAGGAAAAACAAGATACGAGGGGGGGGGGGGGAAAGGCCCGATCCACGGGAGTTTGCGGTTTTGTTTTCTGTCTTTCTATGGCTTTCTCACTGTCCCTTAAAAAGTAAGTATCTCTGCAAACCGCATTTTCCTTTAGCAGCCGTAAGACAATTTATTAAAATGTCTTTCCCCCTTGCAGGGTGCGAAGTCCGCTTTAGCAGCTTTGAAGACTTTCCCATACTTCAGATAGCAAGGAGGGTTTCAACTGGGCCAACACCGACGTACAAACCAAGCACGCTTCCCACGTGGAACGCTTGCACGGAATGGAGCGGAGTCCGATGATATTTGTCAAGCCCGTGCTGTGGCTAAGCCCATTATTGACTTGGACTCCAGAATTGCTAATTGCTTTCAATCGCTAGATCACGTGACGCGTCTGAAAGCTTTCTGGGTCCTGGAAGTATTTATTGTCCAAACCAATGATCATTCTGATTTCGAAGGAGAAAATCAGGAGGAGGTAGAACCTGCCTATGCCCGCGTGGTGGATTGATGGAATTTTACTGGTTGGTGAGCGAGGCTGCCTGAGGGCAGTTCTAGGATTAGGACATTTAGAGAAAGTGCAGCCTGAACATCCAGCTTGAGAACGTGCTGTTTGAGTAAGGGTTTGTGTCCAGGCACTCTTCTGCTCACGGGAAGCCCTTCAGGCTGGCTCACTCGCTGAGATTCCCGGTTCTAGGTGAGGAAAGTCAGCGGAGGTACCGAGCCAGATGACATATGCCAACGGGAGAGCCAGACTCACGATACCCTGGGTAAGAGTACCACCTGTGGTGTCGGACACACCTGGGTTTTAGTCTTGATTCTTGCAAGTCCAAATGCATCGTCCTGGCCACGTTTCTCCAATTCCCTCAACTTCCGTTGCGTCTTCTGTAAAATGGAGGTACTTCACGGAGTCACCTGGGGTTACAAACAGAAAGTGCTTAGCCAAATAGGTAACACTCGATACAGGCTTTCGCAAACCTTTGCGAGTATTTTGTGATAAATATTAAACAACTTTCACGACTTACGGAATTTACTTCTTGAACGGTCACCGTGGTCCGGTTGTGATCCAAGGTGCTGTCGGTGGTGCCAAATAGAAGCTCGTAGACAAGAGCCATGACTATCACCTTGGAGACGCCTCACTGCTCTCTCCCCAAGACTGACCCTAGTGCTTTCCGGGAACCGGTCATCTTTAGTATCTGACCGAGACCTTATTTTGGGTTACTCAATGAGATAATGATAACCAAACGTACACCTTTAGAAAGCAGAAAGCAAGGAACGAGGGAGTGGAATAGAATGATATAGCATTTCCAAATTCAATTTAATTGGCTTGAATTTTGCTTTTTTTTTTTAAACATTTCTTTATTTTATATGTAGAGAGAGACTGCACATGAGTAGAGGAGAGGCGCAGAGGGAGAGAGAGAGAGAGAGAGAGAGAGAGAGAGAGAATCCCAAGCAGGTTCCATGCTGTCAGCACAGAGCCCTACTCAGGGTTCCATCCTATGACCCTGGGATCATGACGGGAGACGAAATCCAGAGTCGGATGCTCAACCGACTGAGCCATCCAGGTGCCCCAAATATTGCTTTTTACATTTAAAAAGTATAGGAGCACCTGGGTGGCTCAGTCGGTTGAGCCTCCGACTTCGGCTCAGGTCATGATCTCATAGCTCGTGAGTTCGAGCCCCGCGTCAGGCTCTGTGCTGACAGCTCAGAGCCTGGAACCCCTTTTCAGATTCTGTGTCTCCCTCTCTCTCTGCCCCTAACCCACTCACATTCTGTCTCTGTCTCTCTCAAAAATAAATAAACATTAAAAAAATTTATAAATTTAAAAAGTACAGGGTCGCCTGGGTGGCTCAATCGGGTAAGCATCCGACTCTTGATTTCAGCTCAGGTCATGAAATCGCAGGTGGTGGGATAGAGCCCCAAGTCGGTCTCTGTGTTGACAGTGTGGAGCCTGCTCGGGATTCTCTCTTTCCCTCTCTCTTTGCCCCCTCCCACCTCCTGCTCCTGCTCTCTCTCGCTCTTTCTCTCTCTCTCTCGAAATAAATAAATAAACTTAAAGAAATAAATTAAAAAAAGCATAAACTCTGCTTTCTGGCTTAGCTAATGGGACAGTGGTTAAAGCAAACAAGGATTACTTGTTTTCTGACATTGGTGTGAGTTGTACTGGTCTGAAACGAGGGTGAGATGAAACCCCAGATTCTGGACCAGTCAAGTCCTAGAGAGATAGATAGTAGTAATTTTGAGGAAGTGGAGGTGGTGAGCGAACTTGATTCCACTCTGAAAATTCTGATTAATTGTGCATGGCTGTGCACCTACGTACACCACAGAAACAAGATGCCTGCAATCTGAGTAAAATTTATGTGTATAAAGTATAAGTGCTATTTATTTAAAAAGAAGAATTCTAGCATCAAGGGTAGGAATGTTGGCTTGTGTTGAGAAGAAGAAAAAAGTAGAGATAAAAATAAGTACAATTGTAATCTTTTGTATAATCTTTTTTTATCTGAGAAAGTATGATCTTTTAAATTCTAATATATTAATAGTTTCTTTTTTCTCAATGGACTCATATAGGGGAAATCTATCTCTGTCTCTAAGTAAAGGCCTATAATTATTTCAGACCAACACAATGATTTATTGAATGAGTACTATGAGTACTATGTGGTATAGACTCTGAGAGTCACTTTACCTACCTACAAGTCAATTCCTTTCACCAACTCAAGAACGTGGTATTACTATCATTGTTTTGTAGATAGAGAAAAGAAGCCCAAAATGCTTAAGTATCGCAGACAAGATCACCTAAGTCGTAAGACAAAAATCCTGCGTATGAAACCAGGCTTTTGATATGATGGTCAATGTTTGATATATGGCCTTCTACATAAGAATTGTTAGAAATAATTTAATAATCATGTATAAAGCTTTTCCCATTATTAAAATAATGCTGCCACATAGCTCAAATGTGATTGGTGACTTAAATCTTTAAGCGTTCTTTGGTTCATCTTTAAAGATCTTGCTCAGTAAATTTTTGTTGAATAAATATTAGAAAAGTAATTGCTTAATAAGTTATTTCTTGAACATCTATGGCTATCTATCCAGTGCCATGATATGTATACTTGAGATCTGTACTGTACTGCTTCTATAAACATCTTGCTGAAGAAATTACTTTATATGGATGATAGGTATCCCCTTACTGCCCCTCCTGTTCTCAGATATGTGGCATTTCTTCCCTGTAGTGTCTAAAACTTAGCTGGAGGGATTGTATCCTTGGATCATCTCTGTTAAGTTTAGAAGGGCAGGAACCATACCCGTTCGCCGTCATAGCCCCAGCACCTCGCCCTCGCCCGCCACGTAATAGGTGCTCAGTAAATTCTTGTTGGGTTATTGAAACACCAAATGCTTGAAAGGACACTGGAGGGGAAGTAGTGGCATTGAAAATTATTACGGCAGTGAATAAACAGTAGAAGGATTATTTCTCTTCTCAAAACTCTGCAGGTGATCAACTAAAAAATTTTAAGTTCTCTTATTGTAAACCAACGATCGCAATACTATCTCCACATCCGCATATCTTACTTGTTTGCTGGTTTTTGTGTTTATTTTCCCATAGGGAATGGCTTCAGCAAGAGCTAAAGTCAGCGAAGAAAGTAAGAGGATTGCAAAGTTTCCCTTGCCAGTTCAGTTCTGCCATCTGAAATGTTTTATCGGGCTGCTTTTAGTGAACAGGGCAAGTCTTGAAGCTAAAATCAGATCAGTGAAAGTTTGTATGCATGCATGTATTCACACACACACACACACACACACGCACACACACACCCATACACACACACAAAGGCCCTCATCGGGAAATTAATTGAAAAATAAATGAAATAGGCGTCGAATTTGGATCATGAAACCGATAACATGCTCTCTGTGCTATGGAATTCATCGTAGTATATCTGAAAAGCAAGCAGACAAGGACAGCAAACCTTAGAGACCTCAAAAACCACCAATATACACAGAAGACTGAAGTTGATATTTTTTTTTCTTCTCTTCCCCTCACATTAAGTCCAATAGCAACGAATCCTGGGGAACTAAAAATATACGGGGTATACAGTAACTCCCTTCTTTGGCTCTTTCTATAATGTATACAAATCTGACTGATAAAAGGCTCAATTCACTCAGCAGTGAGCTGGCTTCTGTCTGATGGAATTTCACCCTGGAGTTTTCACAGGGAGAGCAGTTGGCGCCTTTCTATCTCCCATCCTTCTCTGTGGGAGACGGAGCCTTATGAATCTGAGTGATAGCAATACGCAGTCTGGGACATGTTGGTCGCTGTGTCTGCAGGCATCTGACAAGAGGGGGATATGATTGTAGCGGTGTGTTTGGGAAGTCTGGCTTTCTCCCTCAAAGCCCTCTTTATTCTAAGGTTACCTGGCATTGCATAAGAGCCAAGCAGGCAAATTAAATTCCTTCCATTCAGCCTTGCAGAGAGGTGAAAAAACTCATCTCTGGGCTGGCAATATTTGTCACTGGCTCTGTCCTTCCCGGCAGCAGGCTGCTGGGCATTCGATAGCCAGGCGAGTCAGGAGAGATGTTTTTCATTTTTATTTATATCTTGACTTTCTTTACTTCTTTCAGGATTGTCCAAATTAATTCAAGGCCCTGTGTTTGTGTAGACTAATTTCCATGGCGACTCCGCCGTATTTGGCTTTGCCTTTCTCTGCTTCCAAGAGGACTTGGATGTAGGATGACCACAGCATCAGGTATCTCTCTGATTTTTGTACACCTCACCCCTCACTCTTAACATTTAAATTTGGAATTACTCAAATAATTATCTCGCTGCCTTTGAAAACGTCACGCTTGCAATTCACTGTACATTTTCCACGGGCCAGTCATGTTGGACAGTATCGCTGCATTGTGTTTGATTTGTTCTTGCCATGGTCAGGTTGAGATATACATTTGTCAAACCAAAATCACGTGCATCGAAAGAGGAAAGATTTTCAAAATTGGTCCAGGTCATTGATTGGTCTGGCAAGTCTCTGTTGAACTTGGAGATTATAAAAATTTAATTATTTTAATTATAAAATTGTAACAGTTTGCCGATTTTGCTAACAGCAACAATTTCTCAGGTGAGAACACTACAGATTATCTAGCATCTGTAAGTAAATTCAAATCTCTGGCCAAGGAAATGAGAGCCTTGGGTCAGGTAGAGGACCTCCCAGTAAAATGCTATGATCTTTAAGAAATTATGGAGCAGGGGACAGTAGATTAGAGTCAGGCGAATACTGTTCTTCTTAACAGAGAAAGTTGGGTGGGGGAAGGAACAAGAGAGGGAGGAATAAGGAGTAAAAATAGAAAGGAAAGACAGACGTGGGGAGAATGGAAGAGAGGAAGAGAGAGAAGAAGGAAGAAAGGGAGGAAGGGTGATTCCACACAGCAATAACAGTGAGTTTGACATTGGTCCAAGAGAGAATTCTAGATCGGATTAAGAAAGTGATGCTTTGTAAGTACTTCAAACGCTTAAATTAGAACAGCGTACCTGGGCTTCATCAAGACACACAAGATTCTCTTTTTCTATGGTTATTATCATACAGTTAGGGAGAGTAGTCATTGATGGAACAAAACACGGCATTGAGTGCTTGCTGTGTACCCGCACTGTGGCAGGGCGTCAGGGTCTCTCTCCTGGGCCCTGACCTATTCCTAGTCTTAGTAGTCAGTGAATTTGATGAGAACAGAAAGGTGCAAAAAAGTACAGACTCTGGAAGCAGATTGTCTAGTTTTGACCCGGCTCTGCCACTTATTAGCTCCCTGCGACCTCAGGCAGCTTGCTTAACCTTTTTGTACCGCAATTTGTTTATCTGTAAGATGAGAATAACCATGATATCCACTTCATCATTTTATTGTGAATATTAAGTGAGTTAAAAATGCCTAAAATGCTCACAATAAAGACTGCCACACAAGAAGAACTGTGCTAGCTAATGCCAACATCGATGAGAGTGATACACAGATGATATGCTCACTACATTTATTGAACAGAAGTTGGGAGAAACAATGATATTCTGAACTGTAAACTAATGTCATAGACGGAACTGTAGAAGATGAAATTTCACACAGACACATAGGAGATCCCGTATTTGAATCCTCAAAAGCCAACTGGAGTAGAGTTGACTTCCAGCTCAAAATGAGCCATTTATGCTTGGCTTTTAAGCACCAACCACATGCCAGGCACAGTCTAAAGCTCTGTTTAAGAGAAAGAACCGAAGTTAGAGGGCGATGTGATTTAAGGTTGCATCAGTGGAATCATGGGAATATATTCTCCAAACCAAGTGATCCGCATCACCTGGTGCCAGTCAACCACATCTCGACTACTGGATTCAATTCTAGCCGCCATAATTCCAAGAGAGACATTCGCAAATTGCCAAGGGTTCAAAGGCTACTCGCCAGCATGGCCTGGGGATTAGTAACCGTGACTTGTAACAAATTGGGAAGGAATTAGGAACAAGAGGAGTGGAGTAGGAGGGCTAGCAGTAAGCTTTCTGGAATAGTCCAAAGGTTATGGCTACTGTCTCAGCATAACTGCAAATTATGTTCTATTTCACTCTCCAAATTGTCCCGATTTGGACAATAAAAATATAATCTTTCTGATGATGACTTTCTAATGTTTTAAGAGCCGTTTCAATGAGAATGAACTGGGTTTATTCCTCAACCAATCTCCTAGCTGCATGTGACAGCAATGTAACCCAAAATATCTTAAGCAAACAGGTGGCTTATTGGCTCACAAAACCAAATCATGGGAAAGGTGGGAGCAGAGTTGCCCATAGAAGGAACTGGAATCAAGATGTGCCTTTTCTGCCTTTCTCTCTTTCCTTCTCTCCCTTACTCTGCTCCCTACTTTTGGAACAGACTTCCTGTTCTCCTACTGCTACAGGGTGCTCTGAACTGCCATTTATCAAGCTTAGCAACCAGAGAGAAAAGGAGGCTCTTTACTGTCAGCTCAGCCAGAAAAACACTTGGAAAGGACTTTGCCTCAGTGTGTCTGGGTCAGGGACAAGGTGAGGGGTAGCGTGGGAGGCAGGCAGGGCAGACTGAAATAATAACCACTAGAAACTGCTATAACCCAGTGAAAGGCACAAAGAAATGGACTCCAGCTCAATGTGATTATAGGGGTAACCTCTCGAAGATGAGTTTGCGATCACTGGAGGTGTTTAATTATCAGGTGGCTGACATGTGTAAACACGTTCACATTTTGAGTTAAGAATTTGGCTAGGAAATATTTAAATTTCCATGTGATCCCAAGATACTTTACTTCCGTAAAATTTCCTTATGAGTATAGAGTTTGTTCTAACCATTAAGCTTTGCTTTCCTTTGGTTTTCATGGAAATAGCCAGGACTAAGAGATGAGTTTGATGGGCTATGGGGAAATCTGCTCAGTTTCTGAACTGTGAAATTTTGGGAGATGTTGCAGATGGGGAAACGATGGGCTTCAGGACTTGCTACCCAAAATATGGCACCTCGACACAATAAATATATGTTTTTTTAGTTTAGTTAACTTTAGTTTTTGCATACTTAATTACAAAACATCGAAGTGCCTAGTATAAGAAATGAAATAATCACCACTCTTAGAAACTGCGTGGAATTCCTAGGGACCTGAGGATTACTGCAAAACTGTTGGAATTGACCCAATAAAGGAACATAATAAATTTAAACAGTATTCTCTAGGGACCTTTTGTGCTCTGCAATTCTGTGATTCCATAAAACCAGTCATGGCAAATGGAGACCATTTGCTTCTGTAGCACTGAGCATAACTCAAAATTATTCAAGACTCACTTCGAGTACTAGAGGCAAGGAAAGCTTTCTGAGCTGGCCATGGTGAGATATGCAGTCAGGAAATAAAAATATTAATTGAAGATTTCACATTATCTCTCTAAAAACTTTATTCAGTCTGCTCTCAGTGATTACGAAGCTGAGAGACACTATGGTAATATATGCTGTATTACACAGAAATATATGCTATTTTTTACATTCTAGTGGGAATATATTCTCCGAACTAAGTAATCTGCTTCCCTGGTCAATCATATCTTGAGTCCTGGATTCATATATATATATATATATATATATATGAATATGTATATGTATATATACATATATATACCTGAAAGTGTGTGTGTGTATATATATATATCTGACTGTGTATTTATGAATATGTATATGTATATATAGCATATATAATTGTATGTATATATGAATATGTATATGTATATAGTGTATGTAATTTATGTATATGTATGTATATGTATATACATGTATATTTATATATATAGTGTATGTCATTGTATATGTGTGCTGCATTGTGCTGAGTAACGTGTGTATGTGTGCTCAGTAATGTGTGCCCATTACTAGGGCTGTGTAAGGGAGGAAAATTTTCCTCTACCCTCTTGGTGTCCCTGGCTGGGACTGAAAACTAAATTGACAAAGACAGATTACCAGGAGAAAAGCATACATATTTATTTAATATAAGTTGTATGAGACAGGGGTCCCTTCTGGAGAAAATGAAGACCCAAAGAAACAGATTCGTGTATTATTATGCTAGGTTTGATGATGGGTGAAGTCATGGAGGAATGTAATAGGTTAGGGAATAGGAGATAAATATAGTAAACTGAGGGGGGAACTTAGCAAACCCCATTTGTTCAGATTCTTCCTGGAATCCCTTTGTCTCCAGACATAAGGATGCTCTTTTCCTCTGACTATAAGGAAGGCAATCTTTCACATCAGAGTTTTATGACCTGTTTCAGGGGAGAAGAGCAGGAAGGTAGTAAGTGGCCTTGCTGCTTCTGCTGTTTTCTCAAAACTCCTTCAACTTAAAATATTTAGTGTGTCGAGGTGCTATATTTTGGGTAGCAAGTCCTTAGCCCCATCATTTCACCATCTGAAAAATCTCCCAAAATTTCACAGTTCAGAAACTGAGCAGATTTCCCCATAGCCCATCAAACTCATCTCTTAGTCCTGGCTATTTCCATGAAAACCAAAGGAAAACAAAGCTTATGGTTAGAAAAAAACTCTATACTCAGCTTTTCATTCCAGAGGGCAGTAAGTCAAGAAGATTTCTAGATGTTGGACTCAAAGTATCTTCTGGAGTCAAGGCAGGCAATGGCAGTCTAACAGATTTTTTCGGTTTGCAGTTCGAATGTCTCTGGTGATGTCCTCAGGTTGTACAGCTTCAGCTGATGGTGCCTAAGGAAAATGGGCACGTTTAACTTTCAGTGATTCCAAGTCAAAAGGGGAAAAACTGTAAAATGTTAATCTGGAGAGTTGTAGCCAGATATAAGAAGAAACTAGAAGAATTCAGGATACGGATAGGTAACAAAACCTGAAAGACAATGAACAGGATTACAATGTAATACCCAAAAGACTGTGTTACAGTTTTCCACTCAAATATAATTTTTTTTCTCTATGGTCTTCTATTTCTATCAAAGATGATCAAAGTAAGAATAAGTTGCTTGCAAAATAAATCTAACCTCCTTTAACTTGGTCTGATTGCTTGCATAAGTGCAGGAAACATAATAATTGACCACGTTGATCAGACTTTTTCGAGTCTGCTTTGCTGGAACTCTTCATAAACAATATCAGATTGGACTATTAAAAGCATCTTGAGGCTAGGAAGCCAAGACAAGCATTCTCCATCAGACTTGGTCTGTAATACCTATGAATTTAGATGAATTCTTCTCTTCATGAGGTCCCCCAAATATCTTTTGGTTCCTGGGTCTGCCAGGAAGTGAACTTCCTTACTCAACTGGTAAGGATAGAAACCCTGAGGAAAAAGGCATCGGGTAATTTTTTTTTTTCAAGAACTTTTGTTGCTTCCATAGAGTCAACCTTAGTTCCTTAGTGTCACTTAGTGTTCCTAGGGTTGCTTCCACTTAGTCAACCCTGGTGTCTGGTCATATTTGATTCTATATATGTCATTCTCAAATATAACATTCCTGGCAAAACCTTGATAATATAAGCAGTGTTTCCAATCGCATCCTGTTTTCTGGACACAAAATCTACAAAAATTAATTCTTGGGGCACCTGGGTGGCTCAGTCAGTTGGGTATCTGACCTCAGCTCAGGTCATGATCTCACGGTCTGTAGATTTGAGCCCCGCGTCGGGCTCTGTGCTGACAGCTTGGAGCCTGGAGCCTGCTTCGGGTTCTGTGCCTCCTTCTCTCTCTGCCCCTCCCCTGCTCATGCTCTGTCTCTCTCTGTCTCAAAAATAAATAAAAACATTAAAAATAAATAAATAAATAAATTCTTATGGAACTTATGCAAATAACTACATTGCCATGAAAATAAGAATGGTCACTAGGAGTTTCTGAATTCTGGAAGGACCTGGTAGGAAGGAAAAAGATCATTGTTTTATTTTTGTTCACAGAGGTATATTTTACCAAAATGCTGTAAGTTGCAGATAGCTTTAAAGAAAAGAGAGAAAGGTTTCCTTAAATCTGGCAAACAAAACACTCTAGAACCAGTAATGTTTCAAACAAAAAGTTATAAAAATTATAATTATCCTCATGAGTCCATTGCTCCCTGTAATTAATTCTTATTCTGCTTGATCTTAAATGGGCATTTCTATCAATTCATCAGCTTCTTCATTAATTCTAGAAATTCTTGTTCAGTCCAGCGGGATGGACTCAAACTTATTCAAGTGATTCAATCATGAAGGATTTTCACCTGTAGCTCACTGCAAATGCTTTTACAGGAGAGCCAGAGTAAGTCAATAATTGTCTATGAATGACAAATGACATAAAGATGACCAGGGTTAAAGATCTGATGAGAGTTCATTTGATAAGTAAATTTAGTTATTTCTGTGACATACAACTTTTTAACATAGTGATTGGGCAATGAGGGTATGCACAAATTTCTGTGAACTTCATGTAATTTCTGGAATAAGCCTCCAAGTATAACCTACCAAGGTTGAGCATCACTTCCTATTTGGCAATGCTTTGCATGTAATTTAACATACCAAATAAACCCAACTAGTGGTCCATCTCTCTTTTATGTGGTAAGAGAAGAATCTTTTGAGGTTTTCCAGGGACCCTCTGAGACATCTCAAATTTAGTTTGAGGTAAGAAAGACTCCAATTGGGTGTTCATCTGGGGAAGCTGTACATGATGTCTAAGGGTCAGACTTGATAAAATAGGATCACACCTCATTATAAAACAATACTTAATTATCTATTTAACCAAAGGGGCGATAAAACATTTTAAAGATAAACAGAGATGGTTGAATGAACATTAAAAAGGAAGAAAACACATTAGCTCTTTAACGTTGAGAAGATTTTTTTTTAAATAATCAAAGACTTGATAAAGACAATATGAAGCATGGGAAATGATTTTAAGACACAACATCTTTTCTCAGAAAAACTACTTAAAAGAAGAAAACAGCCTTTTTGGTTTTTGCGATTTCTTATTAAGAGCAGATCAATAATGTAAGAAAAGCTTGTCATCTTAATAGAGAGAGAAACCAAATTCTAGTTTTGCACCAATGTACTTTGATCTTTAGGTCCATTAAAAAAAAAAAACAAACCCTTATAAACAAATCTATTCAATCTTAGCAGCTTAACCACACATAAAATTCTTTTTTTGCAGCTGCCTACAGTTTTTTTTTATCCATCCAGTTTTTGTCCTATACTTTTTCTCTTTCCTGTTCTAAAACAACTACTTGACCTTGTGAAAACACATCTTATTTTCCTTGTATACAAAGGGGTTTTTTTACCCAGGTTATTCTTATTAGTTTCATTTATATATATTATAATTTTTAATTAGTAGTCTTTCTTTTCAGTGAAAAGTAGGAAGTAAGCAATTGTGAACTGACATATACCGTCATTCTGTAGCAAATTTGTTAATACATCACAATTTCTAGAGCCATATTTCTTTTTCATAGTATAATTTATCATGTTTATTAATTGGCCCAAATATATTTAGCTTCTCTATACTATATGAAAACAAGATGCCACAGGCAGATAAATTTATGTTCAGACATTAATGTTTCAACATTTTATTTTATTTGGAAATAATCCCTATATTCAAGGAATGTTTACCGTTTAACCCAACTTTGTATAACTTTAAGGTTTAAAGTTATCAAAAAGATTTCTGAAACTTTGTAAGTAGACATTACAAACATAATTTTATAGAAAAGTTTATGTATAAACTTTTATCCCACTTACATCTATTTTATTTATTTGTTTTTAACAGCAATATTTAAATTGCTTATGAAAATTTCATGAGACAAAACAAAATTAGCCATCTTCTTAAATTATTTTTTTCATTGACAAAGCAGCAAAGTATCAAAATATCATTGAAGTAAAGAACCTAAAAGGTTAAACATATGGTTCTTCCCTCTTTTTTTAACTGCTATGCTTGACATGCATCAAGCAATTCATTTTATTGTCCATTTTATTCTTGGGTTGGATTTATAGTTTTATAATCTTAAACATCTAGCAGAGATAACATAGGCTTGTTTGAATAGTAAACCTAAGTAGAAAAAAATTGTATGTTTGTATTATATTTAACGCTGACAACTCTGAAGACATCCCTGGTTTTATTTTATGAACAATTTAAAAACTAGCTTTATTTGCCCAAGATTATCCTAGATCATGTGAACTCAAAAAAACATTTGGGTTAGTTGCTGTATTACTGAGAGTTTTAGAAATATTTAATTTGTATGAGTGCTCATTTGTATCTAAGGCAACTTGAATAGAACTTAAGAAATTTTAAATATCCCCAAATATATGTGTGTGTGTGTGTGTGTGTGTGTGTGTGATATACATGTGGACAGATATAAATGGAGACCTTGTAGCTTTTGCTTTAAAATTTTAGCCATGTGTCAGGTACATTAATATCAGAAATCTAGTGTTATTACTATTTAAGTCTTCTTTCTTTTTAAATGCAGGATAGTTTTGTTTCCAGTGTCCTAATCTTTTACAATATTTGCAAGCATTTTGAGATAAATAAGGGAGGTTTGGAGGTTGGTAAGGATAGGTGGTCTCTGAATTGCTTCAAGGGCCGCATTTCTGCTTTTGTATAGACTTGATTTATAAGATAAGGCAAGTTGTTTATAATTCTTCAAGAATTGGGTCATTGCCCGAATGATATCAAAGGGCTGGCCCACCCATCCATTATCTTAATTACCTTTAACTAGCTTCTTTTTTTTAATATTTTTTAATTTATTTTGAGGGAGAGACAAAGCACAAGTGGGGGAAGGACAGAGAGAGAGGGAGAGAGAGAGAATTCCAAGCAGGCTCCGCACTGTCAGCACAGAGCCTGATGCGTGACTCCAACCCATGAACTGTGACATCATGACCTAAGCTGAAGTCAGATGCTTAACTGGGCCACCAAGGCACACTTCAGCTTGCTTCTTTATATCAGGGAGAACCTTTCCAACTAAGATGTTCTAGATTTAGGCTGTGTGTCTTTGGAATGTTTTAATAAATTATTCCACATAGGCTTTAGAATGTTCTTTCCCCTATATAGCTCCAGTCAGCTTAGGAGAGAAGGCCTTAAAAAATTGGTTTTTATCACACTCTGACTATCAGCCTCCAGTATGACCAACTTTTGACCGTAAACGTCTATAAAAAATATTTAAACCAAAGTATATCTATCAAGTAACTTGAAACCAAAATCAGTAGTTAACCAGAAATGCAAGAGGCATCCCCAAAGAAAGTGCAAAAGATGTCATCCTCCCAAGATCCAGAACCACTCTCAAAGATAGCCAAGAGAAAGGGAGACTTAGACAACTTTCTTGAGAACTGGCAACAGCTGGTATGATATTAACTACAAATGAGGTACAACCCACACTTGTGTCTGGACATATTTTTGGGGTCTCCAACCTGACAACTGATGGACTACACACAAGAGCCAACACGTGTGTGCCCTGAGGGATAGAAAGTTAAGCCAAGGACACAAAAAGAGAGACAAACAGGAAAATGATAACTGTCCCTGGGAGGGAAGGAATTGATAATCAATGGGTACCCCTGATGAAATTTTTTTTTAATTTTTTTTAATGTTTTTTAATTTATTTTTGAGACAGAGAGAGACAGAGCATGAGCAGGGGGGGGGCAGAGAGAGGGGGAGACACAGAATCCAAAGCAGGCTCCAGGCCCTGAGCTGTCAGCACAGAGCCTGATGCGGGGCTCGGAGTGTGAGATCGTGCCCTGAGCTGAAGCCAGACGCTTAACCGACTGAGCCACCCAGGCGCCCCTATACCCCCAAACGAAATTTTAACCGGAGTCCCAATTCAAAGAACTAATTTTTTAGACAAATTTTTTCTTTGGATAATTTGGAAAGGAAAAGACTCTTAGACAACTTTACTCAACCAGTCCCCGTAGCTAGAGATCTAAGAGACTAGCATCGTAAGAACTCTTACCTTCTGTCAGCTGTTGTTTCAGATCCAGGATCTGTTCACCGCAGCTTCTGGACTAAGCGGGGTGTCTTCGACTGGTGGTGTTTTACATTTGGGCAACAAAAACTGTAGAGGAGGAAAAAAATTACTTGACTTTCTTAGGGTCTCTGACTGGGTCTGAAAATTGAACTGACAAAGACAGATTAACTGGAGAAACGAAACAAATTGCATGTAAGTTTTACATGACGTGGGAGCCATCGTAAGGAAACGAGGACTTGGATAAACAGTACTATGTTGATTTGGTGAACGGTGGACAGTCGTGGAGAAATATGACAGGTTAAGGAGTATGAGGTAAGTGTAGTAACATGGGGAAACTTAGAAGGATTCTTCTCAGTGTCCCTTTGTCTCCAGAGGTAAGGATGCTCCTTTCCTCCAGGTACAGGGAGAGCACGTCACACATGAGGGTTTTATGACATATTTCAAGTGAGAAGATCAAGGGACAGTCGGAGTAACCTTCCTGCTTTTCTCTTTTCTCCAAACTCCTTCAGGTTAAAATACTTAATGGGCCAAGGTGCCATGTTTTGAGAAGTCGCATGTCCTGAACCCCATCAGCTGCCGTAACAAAATATCACAGACCTGGTGGTTTAAACAACAGAAATTTACTTCCTCACAGTTCTAGAGGCTAGAAGTCTAAGATCAAGGTGTAGACAGGTTTGGTTTCTTCTGAAGCTTCTCTCCTTGGCTTATAGATGGCCGTCTTGCTGTGTCTTCATATGACCTTCTTTTTCTGTGTATGTGCCTTCCTGGTGTCTCCTTGTGTGTCCTCAATGCCTCTTTTTGTGAGTTCACTGGTCGTTTTGGATTAGGATGCAGCCTAATGACTTCATTTAACTTAATCATCTCTCTAAAGACCCTATCTCTAAACGCAGTCCAATTGTGAGACATATGGAAGGGTTAAGGCTTCAACATGTGAATTTTTTTTTGGAGGGAAGGGGAGAGGAACGATTCAGCCCATAAATGTGCTTAACCACATTGTCAGCACTTCTTTTTCAGAGATAATCTATATTTCTTCTGATTTGCTCTGAGTTCGTTTTGTCCTCTTGTCCCATCTTCTGTGGGAACGGAGAATAGAATACTAGCCCCCCACAGTGACCTTCTGTTGGTCTGCGTGAGATGGTCCCATCTCCTCCTCAGCCCACCGGTTTATTCCTTTCACTTCTTTTTCTGTGTCCTACCTTCCAGGATAAAGAACTACTTCAGGGCCCTCAAGGGTTGCGTTCCTGTTGGATGTGACCAAGCTTGGGCTTGTTTTCTTGTCAATTATAGCTACTGGATGAGAGCTTCCATGTTGATCTCACGGTTGATGTGACTCCTGCATCTACACGGTTGTTCTAGGCCTTATTTACACTCTTTTACCTAAGAGAATCTCCGTGAAATTTGAATGATATATTGTTCTTAAGCCTCTTCTGCAATCTGTCGGGGTAATCTTGAATTCTCTCTCATAGTCGAATCCACTGATAACCTTTAACCCATAAAACGTAAGCCACTCGCTGTGGTTGGTCCCATCATCCCAACTTGATACGAGAGGAAATTGAGGCCCAGGATGGGGTAAGTGCATCGCTACAGTTGCACATCTAACAGGTACACCGTTTAAATATTTAACATAGTATGTCTGACTGCAGAACTCAGGACCTTTCTACTCTATCCTGTGGTGGCAGGATCTCTGATGTACCCATTGTACAGTTCATCTATTTTCCCGGTCTCTCAGAACTAGTGATCTGAGGACATCCATCTCGTCTCTTGTGCGCCATATCTAATCAGTCATCAAGTCTTCTTTCCTTTCCCTTCATGCTCTCCCTTTGCAGCTCATTCTTCTTACCACCAATATCCAGTTCAGGCCCCGTCCAGTTTACCTGTTGCCTATTTTAGAACCTCCTAATTCGTCTCTTAGTCGGCCTCTCTTTTCGCTAATCACTTGTGCTTCGTAGGCAACTTTTCATCCTGTGGGTCCCTCTCTGCCATCATTCCCTTGCCTTATCTAAGGAAGTGTCAGGGACAGTCGTGTCCGCTCAGAATTCAGTGTTGAAACCCTAACCCCCCATGTGACTGTCTTTAGAGATGGGGCCTTTAAGCAGGCAATTCAGGCTAAATGAGGACATAAGATTAGGGTCCTAATATAATATCAATGGTGTTCTTACAGGAAAAGGAAGAGGCAGCAATGGTCACACACCGAGGAAAGGCCAGAGGAGGACACGTGATGAAGGTGGTAGCATGCAGGCCAAAGAAAGACTCTTCAGGAGAAGCCGAACCTGCCAACAAGGTGTCAACACCTTGATCTTGGACTTCCAGCCTCTAGAGCTGTGAGAAATAAATTTTTATTGTGTAAGCCACCCCGTCTGTGGTGTTTTGTTATGGCTGTCCCAGCCAACTGATGCCGGAGGAAAGTTCCTCATCCAGGCACCAATGATTTGAGCTGTAACCTTCTTTCCCCCTCACTCATAAAAGTGCCTCCATTTCAAAGAGGTCTCGCAACACTGAGTTCTTTCTTCTCCAGGCTTTTCTTTCTTCCTCTCATGGTTTTACTTATTTAGGTCTTATCTACCTTTTAGGAAGGAAGTCTAGGGTCACTCCTATGTCCTTGTCTAGACTGTGAACTCCTTATGGGGACTGTGCCTCCAAATTAGTATCTCCCGAAGGACCTCATGCAGTGGCTGGCTCTGATGCCCGACAAGTGTCTATGGATTGAGTCGTGAATTTATCTGGATTATCATGATCTTTCTGAGCTCCGCTCTTTCACCGCAATCTCCTGGCTGTTTTGTAGAACCCACAATTTTATTTTACTGATTGTTTCAGAGAGAGAGCGAAAGCATGTGTGAGCAGGGGAGAGGGGCCGAGGAAGAGAGAGAGAGAGAGAGAGAGAGAGAGACAGATAGACAGACGGAATCTTAAGCAGGCTCCACGGGCTCCATCTCATGACCTTGAGATCATGACCTGAGCTGAAATCAAGAGTTGAACTCTTAGCCGACTGAGCCGCCCCGGCAGGTGTCCCTAGAATCCACTGTGTTATAGAGCCAAATGACGACAGTAGCAAGCATTGCCTTCCTAGAAGTGTAGGCTGTCATCTAAAGAAAGTTTACTCCAACCCCCAATGTTCAGAAGCTATGGATTTGGGAAACAAATATCCCAGTAATGGGCCTTTCTGCCATAATTTTCCATTTTCCAGCTAACGCTGGGGTACTGGCCCATAGCAACAAATAACAGGAGTCCAAACACACACACACGCACACACACACACACACACACACACACCTGCCCTTTACAACGTGACAGAAGACAGTCAGCAACAATTTCCTCTGACGTCCTATCTAGAAGGGCTTCTGATACCCATGCCTCATTTTTAGCTCTGCCAACACTTAAACATTTAGTTTTCTGGGGGAAAAAATGTTTGGGGCAAAGGGGAGAGGGTCTTTTTTTTTCCTTTTTCCATTTGAGGGTTAAAATGCTGGAAAACATCCCCCCCCCCCCATGTCTGCAGGTTCTGGGAGGATCTTCTATGAAAGACTGTGACACAAAGCTTCCCTTCCGTCTTTCCTTTTCAGCAGAGACACCCAGCAGCTGGTCAAAGGTGTGGGTAGTTAAGGAAGTTGTTGAGAAGCTTGTTAAGTCCTTCCTCAAAGGCAGAGAATAAACTACACTTTCCACCCCTCCGCCTTAACAAAGAAACCCAGCCATTAACATAGGAAAGCCTCTTGTTTGCATTTTTTAACAGCTGACATTTGTACCCTTTGGAGGAAAGTGAAGGGCATCTCATTGCTTCCTTGTTTAAATCAGCCTGGGAAGAATGGGGATGATAGGGAAGCAGGGCTAATTTCCTTTGTCTCCTATGCAACAGATAATGGTGGTCCGTGTGGGGTGTGAAAGGCCAGGCGGCAGCAGTGACCTGGAGATGACTTCGTTCTTCTGAGGTTTATCAAAGGCTCCTGTCAGTCAAACTCATGCTGGGAGACTGGGGGCTGGCCATCTGGTTCCCTGTTCTTCAGAGAGCAGAAAGGAGAGCCGGGAGGTGAAAAATCTCACTGTCAGTTCTGAGCCAGGTAGAAGGGAGGTGCACTTGGGAGCGGGTTTAGCGACTCTTGCACACGGATGCAGAAGAGAAATGAACGGAGGTGTGTGCACGCGTGAGAGAGACTGAGACAGGGCAGAGGGACAGAGGCAGAGACACACAAAGAGGTGTGACAGCTGGGCCACCGGAAAGAAGAGGAGAGGCGGGGAGGCTGGGATGGAGGCTCTTATTGAAGCCGGGGTGATCATCTTGAATGGATTTTAAGTGGAGAGACCGAAGGTCACTCACGCTGCTAACCGTGCAGAGAAACCTCTGAATTGTGTCCCTGGCTGTGGGGAGGAAGGAAGGAAGTGGCTCCCAGCAGGGAGCTGATTTAATTTCAAGCACAATGTTTCTGTCCTGAAGCCCGACTTCTTTCATCCTTGTTGATTACAAGCACTAACAAGGTATTACAAGAGCACTACCAGGAAATCTTCACCCCCACCCCTCACCCCAACTCACTTCTGGCCAGCTAGGATTTCCTGGGGCCACATAGCAGGGTCTCCCCACAGGACAGCCACTCAGAAAGCCTACTGTGATCTGGGAGCTCCTGTTCCTCTGGCACCCAGGTTGGGGCCTGTGTTACTGTGCGAATTCCTACCAGTGCAATTTACACAGCCATGGGAAACACGTTTTTACCCCTGGCTGTTGCCAAGTATTGAAGCAAAGACACTTGAACACCTCAAAGATCTTTAAGGACACAGGCTGGCCTTCCTTTTCCTTCCTTCCTTCCTTCCTTCCTTCCTTCCTTTTCCTTCCTTCCTCTTCCTTCCTTCCTTCCTTCCTTTTCCTTCCTTCCCCTTCCTTCCTTCCTTCCTCTTCCTTCCTTCCTTTTCCTTCCTTCCCCTTCCCTCCTTCCCTCCTTCCTTCCTTCTTTCCTTCCTTCCTCTTCCTTCCTTCCCCTTCCCTCCTTCCCTCCTTCCTCCTTTCCTTCCTCCCTTCCTTCCTTCCTTCCTTCCTTCTTTCTCTGGTAAAATATACACAACATTTTTTGCCATTTTAACCAATTTTAAGTACACAGTTAGGTGGCATTAAGTACATTCTCATTGCTGTGCAACCATCCATCACCATCTGTCTCTAGACCTCTTTTCATCTTCCCAAACTGAAACTCTATTTCCATTAAACACTAACTCCCCATTCCCCCTTCTCCCCAGAAGGGGGATTTTACCCATCCATCCACCCAGGACGCTTGCATAATTTCCACAATGACTTTTCTCTTAAATTGCGCTGTGCCCACACGTCTGTCCCTGCCCCCCTTCCAGTGCCTAGCATCAAATGAAGCCAGGGTCCCACAAATACTGTTTGTTTGGTAGACATTAATAAAGGGAACAGAGAGAGGCTCATCAGGTGAATCAATTAGCTGCTGTCAACCTGAGTCTCGCCTCACTGTAAAGCCTATTGTCCTGTCACAAACTTGGGCTGTACTTGGAGCTGGTTTTCAAGCTATTTAAAGTGAGAGGCGGCTTTGATCCAAACAAAGAATGGCAGAAAGCTAAAAGATGACTGAGGAAAGAATATTCCTGCTCTATAAAAAATAAAAACAAAAAAAATCTCTTATTATAGAGACTTCTAAACCACACAGAAGTGGGAAGGCTAATTTGATGAACTTCCCATGAACTAACTGCTCAGCTAGTAGAATCAATCATCGACACATGGCCAATGTTTTCTCATCTATGTCCCTCACACTTCCTCCCGCATCCCAGATGGGTTTCCTCCCCCCCGCCCTAACTTTTTTATTTTAAAAAGCTCAGACCTACAGAGAAATTTTCAAGAAAAGTGTGAAGAGCAGCCATATGTCATGACCCTCACCTGGAATCACCAGTTGCTAACATTTTGCTGCCTTCGTTTTACATCTATCTATTTATCATCTATGTTGACATTTTTTTTCTTGAACCATTTGAAATTATTTTCACTCATCATGACACTTCATCCGTTAATACTTCAGTATCTACCTGGGAACAAGGGCATTCCCCTTCATAACCACGGCACAGTATCAGGGAATTTAAAGTGTATGCAATCTGATGTCTGATAAAAAAGTCCATATTTAATTGTTCCCAAATGTCTCAGTAGATGCCATTAGAGCTCTATTTTCCCTTTAGGAGATCCAGTTGGGGAACAGGTGTGACATTTATTTCATTATTTCTTTTTAGTCTCCCTTAGACTCTTATCCCTTTTTGTCTCTGATGCCGAAAAGACATTGGACTGAAGGTCTTGCAAATATGTGGCTCATTCTGGGAGATGGTGAGAGAGGATGATGACTCTTTCTGAATCTGGTGCCGTCGTGGACTCATAACTGTTTACACTGTTGTTAGCGGAACTGGAAAACTGGGGAGTCGACAATGTCTAGAACTGTTTGACAACCAAATACCTCCTAAGATATTTGCAAAGAGCAAGAATGATAAGACATTACTAATTCCAATAAATTAGCCACACATTGAGAAGCTTTTCCTTCTGCCGTTCCGACTGTTTCTAAATGAAAGGCATGGTTGCCCTAGTCCCTGCTGGGACATACACAGTTAGTTTATTCTAAACATATTTTTGAATGTCCACTAATTAAATCTTGGAAAGCCTTTGAGAGTTAGGACATCTCTCATTTATATGCAAAGGAACTTAACACTGGGGTGTCTAGAGTATAAGACACCCAAATAGAGATCGTCTCTGATTTGTTAAATACTTCCCAGGACCTCATAATCTCTTTTGAGGGCACTTAGCTAGTATTGTTAGTGTGTTAATGTGTCCAAAGTCAAACCAGTAAGAATGCAGGATGGTTCCTAGTTACTTGTTTTGAAGTGTTGTGGCTGGTAACGATTCTGGACACGGCAGAATCCTGTTATCGTGTAAGAATGTTTTGTTTTTGTACATAAATATTTGTTTACAATTTTTAAGATTTAGAAACATCATTCTATTAAAATGGTCACCTAAGTCTTTATAAAAGGCTAAATAAACATCTTTCATAACCATCTAAAAAGAGGATAGAAAATTAAGTTTGGCTTTTTGGAAGGAAAAATATACATATCAGCTGAACCACAGACTTGGCCATTATAAGGTAATGGACAATGTTACTCTGATCTTTGCCCCCACAGTTTAATGAATAATAATAGAAGAGGATTGGCCTATAATATTTTTAAGATGAAGCCTGGCATTTTAAGGTTTTATCTGTCATGTATTTTTGAGTTGTTTTGGGGGGGACCAAAAAGGAAAATGTTCTGTTCAAATCTGTTTTGCTCAGCGGATGACAAAGTCTCGTCGAAGCTTGTCAACTGGAACATTAAAAATAATAATAAAATTAAAACAAAAAACAAAACTCCTTTTATTTTTAAATCCCCCGTCATGTACTGGAAACATTACCTGAGGACGCCTAGCTAGGTAGTCAGCATTTCAGACAAGGGCCTGTGGACAATTGCCACCACATGGCAATTTCAAACAGACAAGAGTGAGTCTGTGACACTGAGGTCATGCAGTGATACGTAAACAGTGCTGCCAGGAAAAAGCCATGTGGCTGGTGGACAATCGAAGAAATCTTACCTTCCCATGAGCTCTCAGGAGCCCCCTGCTCATAGAGGGGCAGATTCTGGAAAACAGTGAGGGAGATTGAGAAACAGGGAGGGATCAAGAGAGTATTTGACAATATCGGGAACCTAGGTATCTTTCTGTTTTGCTTATTTATTTATTTTTTTTTTTTATTTCAACAAGCCTGGCTTCCACGAAGCCATGAAGTACCTAGAGTGGTTTTATTTCACATGTGCTTTGAACTGATGTTGTCAATCTTTCTGTCTCTACGCCTCTTCTTGGAAAGCCCATGGGGGAGAAAGGTGCCGAACTTCCACCTGGTGTGTCTTGGGAAATCAAACTAGTTTTATACAGGTTTCTCTAACTGCAACATTTTGTAGGCTTCTGGGGTTCATTTAAAGATGAATATGGCAGATGTGTTCATGCCTATGTTGGTTTGGTTGACAGATCTCATAGTAGGAAGAAGATTGGGAAGAGCTGGGTATTTGGGAAATAGAGAGAATATGGGGGGAGGGTCAATTGCCCCCAAAATGTTGGGAGGTCAGTCTCTAAATTTACCTTTATCTGTTTGGGATTATTTTATCCCCTGGCAATGCTATCACTGGGTGAATCCCAGAGGTGCACCCCCAGACCTTCATCCCGTGTACACTTCTGCCTTATCCGCTTCATCAAAAGAAAAGTCAGAGAAATTTATTTCTTCATGACTTATTTCTCTTCTGCAATAAAAATTTATCTGTTCTAGGACCCATTCTTTCTCATCCAGGAATGAGCAGTAAATAATTATTGAAAGAGTATCAGGCTTCCCATAAGGTACCAATGGACTACCAATGGATTGGCAGCTTGTACCTCCAGAATTTTTAAACTTTAATAGGACTATAGGAGAGAAGATATTTTACTCTAAAGACATGTGTGTTTAGCAATGGAAGCATGGGGAAAAAACAAAAACAAAAACAAAAAAACAAAAAAAAATAGTGGGTAAGGCAGTCACCCAGACACTAAGGAACTCAAAATAGCCCTAAGAACCTGCCATGGGGTCCCAAGATCATGCTTATCTAGCACCAGTTTGGCTCTTAGTGTCGAAGGCCAAGTTTATCATATAGGTGATATGTGTCCAGCTGTGAAGTTTGAAGCATTCACAGTGGAATGTGATGTGTGTCATTACCATGCTCTTCTCAGACATTAGGGACCCTCCAATTTTATTTCTGAGCATTCTCTCCTTACACTACAGTGAATACTCTGGCTCTTTATCCTAATGGTGGGGATTAGCAGGATAATCAGCATAATTGACCCATTCTGCTCCTGGGCATCAGGTCCCAAAGGGGATCTAGGGCTCAATTCTCTATTATAACCAGTTTTTAGTTCTCTGTTATAGCCAGTTCAGTCATCCAGATAGATAACATGGGGCTAGGCCAAAGCTGAGCATCTTAAACATGGCAGCACATGATTGCAAGGACAGGCAAATAGAAATGTGAGCTTAACAGAAGTCTAAAATTTCAAGGTACAGCGGAAAGGTAGATATCACCGTACAAAGTCCACTTCAAATCCACAGTCTAGAGAAGCCTTTAATCAGGCAAAAGCAGACCCATGGAGGGCCCAGAGGGAAGGTTTGGAGGGCAGATGCCTTCAAAAAGTATAATAAACTCAGTAATTCAGAGACTGGATGAAAGGGTAAAATCACTGGGGGGATTTAGAGGAAATCTAGAACCCCAATTTTGAAGAGGTGTAACTACCAAATTTGGGATGAGACCAGCAAGATTGATCTGACACTGATTAGCAGCTACCCCAGGCAATCTCACCTCCTACTTTCCTTAAGATTGGTCCTGGAATTTGGATGTGTGTGTGTGTGTGTGTGTGCACGCGTGCGCGTGTGCACATGCTATTAGATCTCATTTGTTGGGGCGCCTGGGTGGCTCAGTCAGTTGTCTGAATCAGCTCAAGTCATAATCTTGTGGTTCATGAGTTCAAGCCCTGCATCAGGCTCTATGCTGACAGCTCAGAGCCTGGAGCCTGCTTCAGATTCTGTTTCTCTCTCACTCTCTGCCCCTCCCCTACTCTGTCTCTGTCTTTCAAAAATGAATAAATGTTAAAAAATTAAAAAAAAAAAAAAGATCTCAGTTGCTATGTTAGAAGCAAAGATCTAAGTCGAAGATCTTGATTGCTATGTTAGGAGCAAAGGAAGTTGGGTATGATATGGATACATGCTTCTATTATGAAATGCAAATACATATATTTGGAGATTGAGATTTCACACCCTGTGTCCCACTTTGGAGACAGGGTCTGGCTTTGCAATATCCCTGCAATCATAGTTACTAATGGGTGAGAAACAGATTCTGTGCAATGGGCCTTCTCTGATAAGCAGCGTTTCTGTTCTCAAGTCACTGGCTCCTCTCCCAGGACTAGAGGTGTAAGGGAGTGTTTGGAACCTAGAAGGCATGGCCTCAGCAGATGAATCTGCCTTCTATAATTCAGAGGACAGGTTTGTCAGACCTCTGTCTTTTCTGTGAGTTGGTCCTGCCTGCCTCATGAGAGGTGGGTCCTATGAAGCAGAAAGGATCTGGGGAATCAGCAGTTCCTTTGGTTTCCAAGAAATGTCTCCACCCTTCAGTCGGTTCCGAAAATAACAGTCTGTTTCACTTGAGGGAATGCATGCTGAGTTCTCTTCTCAGCTTATAAATTATGCTGTATTAACACTGGCAACAGTTTCATTTTCGCTGTGTAAACATGAGGCAGCACAGAATGGGAAGGGGGTTGGAAGGGCCAGCTGCCAGGCCCCAGCAGAGACGCGTGAGCAGCTCTTCGAATGTTGGAAGGTGTTCATGCTAACATTGAGGGTGGGTTCCCCAACACCTGTCTCCAGCAGTCAAGCCTTTTTTTTTTTTTTATGAATACTTTTGCCACCTAGGTTGGTTTAGTGCTAAGTGCAGTCCGTGGTTAAATAAATGCCATGATTGAAATAGCTCTGAGAAAGTGCCTTTTTCTCAAAAATGGACAGTGGCTGCCCACTGGGTCCGAGACTCTATTATGGATTCATTTGTTGGGGTTATGATGTAATATTTTAAAAGTTTCTCTCATCAACCATAAATATTCTATAGATGGTATCACATATTTGTTTCACTAATTCTTTTATTGAGCCGGAAAATATTTATAAACCTTCTGTTATACATCAAGTCACGCTGGTCCCAAAGTAAAGTTTCCATTGCCATTACTGGCCATGAACAAATTCATCAATGATTCCGGTCAACTGACTTGGCAAGTGCAGTGCAGGGTAACTAAATGTCAAGTGAAGACTGAGATAAAGGGAAGACCCTCCAGCAAGAGCCTGGGCAGCCTGGGACGGAATGAGGGCAATGTGATGCTGAGGGGAAGGGGTGGGGGTCACAAGGCAGGAAAGGACAATAGAGGATGGAATGTGGAAAACAAAACTATCTAAAGTATGGGATTTAGGGGGCACCTGGGTGACTCAGTCAGCTAAGTATCTGACTCTTGATTTAAGCTCATGTCATGATCCCAGGGTCATGGGACAGAGCCCCGCATTGGGCTCCACACTGAGTGTGGAGCCTGGTCAAGATCCTCTGTCTCCTTCCCTAAGACCCTCCCCTGCAATTCACGTGCTTGCTCTCTCTCAAAAAAAAAAAAAAAAAAAAAAAAATTAAATAGGGACCCCTGGGTGGCTCAGTTGGTTAAGTGTCTGACTTTGGCTCAGGTCATGACTCACGGTTCATGATTTCGAGCCCCATGTCAGGCTCTATGCTAACAGCTCGGACACAGCCTGCTTCAGATTCTGTGTCTCCCTCTCTCTCTCTGACCCTTCCCTGCTTGCGCTCTCTCTTAAAAATAAATAAAATAAACTTAATAAAAATGAAATAAAGTAGGGTTTTTTTTTTAGAAGTTTCTCCAGGGCAGTATTTTTCAATCTTTTCGAAGGTAGAATGCTATCAGTTATGATTTCTGCCGCAGGTGACTGAAAATCCAACTCAATGAACAGATTTGAAGGATAGGGAAATCATCGCCTTATGTGTGAAGACTGCCAGATGTTAAGAATGAGCTTTAGGGTTGGTTGAATCAGTTAACAATTTCAAGTTAACTCAAGTTCTTTCACTCTCTCTACCCTAACAATTCCATTGTTATTTTATCCCAATGGCAATTCCTCGGTGGTCATGAGACGATTACAAGCATACCCAGGCTACAATTCCTCCTTGTTCACACCTGGTGGGAGAAAGAATTTCTCTCCTAACATGGAATTAATTTCCTTCCCTTTGGTCTCACTGAGCCACCAGATTTACATGCCTACAGGGGAATGGCATCCACCGATGGTTTGTGCCTGCGTCCCCGAGTCATTCAGTACAAGGGACTTTGAGATTATGTGATTGGGTTGAGGACTATAGGCAGAAACTAGACTTCTCATAGTGCAGAGTGAAGGACTAGTATAAAATGGGATGACAACGGCAATGTCCATACCCCAAATAATGAAGCAGCTGTGGTTGAGGTAGGAGTGGAGGGCACAGACTTACCTCTCCCCCACTCACCTCTACCTTCTATTTCCTTTTACCCTTAAAATACTACTTAGTACTTTCTAGGAGACTGTAGGATTCCAGTTTGAAACCACGGCCAGAGCTAGGGCAACACCAACCCAAAGGATCCTTTGGGTGTGAACCCCGAGTAATTCTCTTCTCCAAGGGCTTAAAAAGTCTGAGCTTACATCAAGTTACCAGGTGCCTCGTTAGCTGTAGTCTGTCATATAAACTCTTTGTTGTCTGTAGAAGAAGGAAGCCCACTGGTTAGGCTGTTCCTGGTGAAGAATAATGGTTAGGAAGTTCCTGGCCAACACAAAGCAAAACAACACTGAATTCAATGATTAATCCTTTCTTAAAAAAGTAAACTCATATTCTCATCCAAAGTAGAATTTTATGTACATCTAAGAATATTCTGTCATTCATGTGCACTATCAGGAAGGTTTTGAGTTTGGATTTTTAAAAAAAAATGTTTGTATTTGCCAAAGGAATTAAAGGGGAAAAACTATTTGGGTATAGATTCTGACATACTTGTTTTAAAGCATAGTTTTCTTCCTTTGAAATCATGTTTTATAAGTGGAGGCATGGTTTTCAGTATCCCAAAGCATGTGCACTGGCCCCGGCAGGAAACACCACCTAAGCCACCGGGAATCCTCAAGGCCGTCTCAGGAAATTGTGAACTTGTGTTGAGGCTGGCACGGCGAACTTCACACCAGGGACTATGAAGTTTCTCCCCCCAAGAGTAGTTTACCTGATGAAGGCATCGCAAATGGCTAGTTTTAGCCACTTACTGGTGACATGGGTCTCCTTTATGGAAATTCTTTTCTCTTTTTTAGGTATTAAGAAATCTCTCGGGAACTGCTTTGGCTCACCACCAAGATGAACTAAATGACATATTGTCTATTTTAATGCCATAATTTAATGCTTTTATTCTCCTGCCAAGTATCCTCTCTGTAGAACCTAACAATGGTGTTTGCCCAGGATTGCACGTTCCGATGGAAGAGACGCACTGCTGGCCACCCACCTCTTGGCTCTCAAATGTGTTCCATGCCCTGGACCTGGATGTTATATATCGACATTTCCCAGACTTCTGGGCCAACTTGTTTAGAGGGGAGTTCTAAAACAGAAGGCACTAATGGGAGGTCATAAGATCAGAAGGCAGGAGATATCAGATTACAGTAAAACCTTGGATTGCGAGTGACTTGTTCTGCGAGTGTTCCACAGGACAAGCAAACATTTCTAATCAATTTTAATTTGGTAAAGAAGCAATGTCTTGCAATATGAGTAGTTCATGGTGCCACGTGTCACGTGATCACAACCGAGCCAATGGTCCTTCTCTCTCTCTCTCTCTCTCTCTCTCTCTCTCTCTCTCTGTGGGATCATGGCTGGTCGTCTTCCATGCCCAGATGCTTGGTCTCGGGCTGCAGTGTTTGGCAGAAATCAGTGATTTTCAGAACGTTGAAAGGTGCCCACAGCTGGCACTAGCATATATATATATATCTATATATATACACATATACATATATGTATATACATATACACATATACATATATGTATATACATATACATATATATACATATACATATATATGTATATGTGTGTGTGTATATATATATATATATATATGTATATATATATATATATATAATTTGGCCACTTGAAAGCACCTACAGACAGTCTTTTGCTTTTCCATACAAGAGTAAGCTTAGGAGGGGCGCCTGAATGGCTTAGTCGGTTAAGCATCCAACTTCGGCTCAGGTCATGATCTCACAGCTTGAGAGTTCGAGCCCCGTGTCGGGCTCTGTGTGGACAGTTCAGAGCCTGGAGCCTGCTTCGGATTCCGTGTCTCCCTCTCTTTCCTCTCTCTCTCTCTCTTTCTCTCTCTCTCTCAAAAGTAAGTAAACATTTAAAAAAATTAAAGAGTGAGCTTAGGAAAGCTTTGCTTCATTTCAAGTCAGGCTGCCTGCAGATCTAGACCCTTTCCACTGCTGCCTTATTGCCAGTTATGTTCAATGCGGTACGTGACACGAGTTTCTGAATCCTGTCCTGGAGTCAGCAACCTTGTCACGGAGCACAATGGCCCCCATACAGAAAAAGATGCCACCGAACCAATAGATGGCAGTGATTCCATTAGCGATCGTGAAAGTCGTCCTACGCAGTAACCCTCCTCTCTTTTGTTCGCCTCACAACCAGCTATGATGGTTTTCAAAGGTACCTGCAGGTTAATTTGTTTGTTTTTCTTTATATTTTGTATTTTCTCCATGATTTTATATTATATTACAGTCCTGCAGTCACTTTCACGTGAATAGTTTTGGGTTGTGGAACGAGTCCTCTGAGTGTCCGTTATTTCTTACGGGGAAACTCGCTCTGATCTACAAATGCTCTGGATTGCAAGCATGTTTCTAGAGTGAATTATGCTCGCAAACCAAGGTTTTGATGTAGTCTCATTTCTGTCTGCCTAGTAAGGCCTCTTCCATGTCTTATCAGTGGCTTCAGTTTCCACTAGTCAGTGCCTTCCTTCAAGCTCCCAGATCCCACCAGGCAGGGCTGCTACAATTCCAGCTCCCCCAGCTGAACTATTTGTTTGGGTATGAAATCTGATATACTTGGTTGAATGATGAGTTTGATTTCCTTCAAATCATGTTTTAGAAGAGCACTCGTGGATGTCAGCTGCAGCCTTCCCATTGCACATGTGTTGGCATCTGCCATCAGCACAGAGGCCCCAGGAACACCAGCCCCTCTCTGTCCCTCTAGCCCGGAGGATGGTAAGAACTTTCTGTAGTTGCTGATGAGGTTTTTCTGTAGTTGCTGATGAGTTTTGATGATGAGGGGTGACAGTGGTGTTGGTGGGATCCGGAGCCGATGGCCAGGAAAGAATTCTTGAAGACGTCTTTGGTGCAAAAAGGGGATTGTATTGAAGCACGGGGACAGGACCCGTGGGCAGGAAGAGCTGCCCCAGGACCATGAAGAGAGACTGGTTATATACTATGGGGTTGGGGGAGGTAAAGTCCAGGGGAAGTTTCCAGTGAGATTTTCATATGCTAAAGAAGACTGTCCAGATACTGGAAGCCTGGCTGTCATCAAGCTAAGGTGGTTTAAAGCGTTAGCATTAAGACAGTAAGGAGTTCTTGGAGAAACCTTTTACTCTGCCAGCCTCAAGTATCTGTCAATGGGCTGCAGGTTATAAGGACATTTAGTTCTACCTGCCATTTCCTTCTGCCTTTGTTTCCCATCACTATGGCAGGATGATGGAGACATAGGTCCCGCAGGACTGGGATCTCGATCAGTTCGCCATTTGTTCACCACTTTCCTTTGTTTTGGGGCAGCCAGGAGTGTCTGAGGACTATCACACACATCCCACCTGGTTGGGGGCGGGGGGTGCGGCCTGTCAGCTTGCCTGACGGTCCCTCATCAGGTGCCACTCACCTTCCTTCCCTGGCTGCTCCTTCAGCTATTCTAATGACATGGAAAACATTCCCCACTCTTACATTCCCCCTGTTGAATTACCTGGCGTAGGTCTTGTTTTCTTAGTTGGAACCTAACTGAAGTTGTAGGAAAACAGTCATCTTTTTGATAAGTTTTTTTTTTTTTTTTAATATGCCCACCATGCCATGGCATAGAAACGTGAATGATGATAACACGTTTTGAGAGTGGCGTCATCTCGTGCTTAAGTCCTTCCGTTTTCCTTTTGTCTCTTTTATGAGAAACCAAAAATTTCCATCTGCAGATTCTATGTTTTGCATTGGTGCCTGTCCACATGGGTGGGTGGTGAGCAAGTTCTTAAGGAATTGAAGCCTCAAGTGGATCAGATACACACCAGGGCTGTGAACTAGGCAGAAACAATGGTGCCTGGAGTTCTTCCTGTCACCTCATTTTCCTCTTTGTGCCATTGTCTTTCAAATTTCATGTTAAGTGGTGTAAGGGCTTTGCTCTGTCAATAAAGCCAGAAGAATCTTTTTAATCCTGTTTAAAGTTGATAAAGCTGAATAGAGAAACTATGCTCCAAATGTCTGATATCTCCCATGTTCCTCAGCTAAAATACTGGTGCATGTTAAAAGGTCTGCAAAACTTGTAGTTTTGGACCAAAGATCAGTTGAACTAAAGGGTTGCTGAGAGTTAGTCCTGGTTGAGTAAGTCTGCAGCTTTGGCTGAAAATCCCCAGAGGGGTCTCAAGTCAAATTACGTGGAAGCAGAAGCAGACGTCCCCTGAAGAACTTGCAAGGCTGTGGGGTCAGCCATCTTGAACATAAAGGTGGGATGGCTGAGTGCTTGTCTGAGTTAATTACCAGTTAAATCATTGGGTGGGATTCGGCAGAATATGCATAACTCAGGTGGGTCTTCATTTGCACATAATGAGGTTGGTCTTTTCCATAGCAAATGCTGAAGTATGCTATAAAGAGAAAGACATCCGTAATTATTGTTTTTTTAATGCATCAGACAGAATAACTATCTATTATTTATTTTTAGAGAAGGAGTTCAAGTTTTCCATTTTGCTTTTAACAAGGATTCAGGAAAAGCTCACGCTAGACAATTTTTCGTAGTGCTCTTAAAATAGAGTCAAGGTTGGTGGGGTATAGACAGGATTCCCCATTCCTCATTCAAGAAAGAAAGAAAGAAGGAAAGAAAGAAAGAAAGAAAGAGGAAGAAAGAAAAAGAGAGAGAAAGAAAGAAAGGGAAAGAACCCTACACAAAGCAAATTAAACAGAAACACAAGCAATGGCTCCCTCCCACCCCATACACAGAATAACAGAAAAATCTGTATTTTGTTTTTCAAGGTATACTAGAGAGTTTTTTCTTTTTTTTTTTTTTTTGAATATGCTTTCAAATCCTCAGGGACTTTATAATTTATCAAGAAAGACACATTCTTCCTAATGAAAGGTTACTGACCTTCATGAATGTGACAGTTCAATTACAGCCCATTCATATGCAGAGCAGCGTTGATAAAGGATTTGGGGAATGTGACTAGCATAGCAAAAAAAGACAAATGTCTCGGAAATTATTATTAGTTTTTTAAATTTTTTTTAATTGTGAAGCAAGAATAATAAATAAGATTTGCTCAGGTAGTAGAACCCTTTCTTCTTGTCCCCAGCAGCCCATTAGATTTGCTTCAATGGCTATATGCTGGCTCTTTCTTCTTTTTCCTTCTTAATATTTCTGCCTTTTTAATCCTCTGAACCGCTAAACCTAACAAATCAGCAAGCCCTTGGGGTTCTGAAATGCAGGGTTTCAATTTTTCCCCCTGCTTTCCTTTTGACTGGCAGGGCAAGCTGGAACGTGTCTTAATGTTATTTTAAGTGTTTGACTACTATTTAGATGCAGAAAGGTGGAGAGTTATAACCCGCAGTGTTACACACACTCAGCCACCCACGTACATGTACTCAAGCCCAAGCTCACAGGGAGGCAAGCTTCCACCAGGACCGAGAATAGCTATGCCAGATCCTGGCTAGACTCTCTGGAGCCAGCCTTGGGTGACACCTGCGAGCTGATGTTTGCTGAGCTCCTGCAGGTGTGGGAAAGAATATCAGATTGTCACTCTGTAAATCAGCAGAGAATGTCCCTCAGCCAGAGATCTCTGGAATATTCCAGAACCACGTTCTTTTTCAGCAACTGCTTGTAAGAGAGATTCTCCTCTGACAATAAATTTTTCATCAAAAAGAAGACAAAATGTAAAATTCTTCTTGGGATATAACCAACGTAAATATTTTAAATAATTTTGAAATGCACTCATTATTTTCATTTTTAACACTTTACCTTGGAAATTAACGTTAGCCACGTATGTGTGTGGAATGAGTTGTTGAATGGTAAACCTGACTGAAAGTTCTAAGAGAACGTACGTGTCCCCGACACCCATCATACTGCCTGGCACATAGTGATCATTCGACATTTGTTTAATGAACCCTTTTTCCTACACATTTTTTTTCCCCACACTCCTTGGTTTTGGGATAAGCAGTGTGATCTAATTATTAATGATTCCTCTACAATATTTGTCGACTCCAGTTTGCTCATATAGGTTCCTTCTTCCTCCATCATTCCAGAGCTAAGTATTTCATTTCAAATCACTTTCAAATATATCATATCTTTGAGCATAAATCTACTACAGAAGGCGTTTTTTTTTTAAGGGAAAGAATTGAAAGAGTAAAAACAAGGAGAATGGATATCAGCGTCAATTCTCTGTGTTCCTGCAAAAGCATAAACCTTTTCTTTTAGGCATTCATGCGTGACATAAAATCATCCAAAGTACTATCTTCTTCAGTCGGATTATTCCATTTCAAAAAGACTTATCATTTAAATACAATGCTCTGATAATAATTTAAAGACAACTTGGGGTAGCCCAAGGTTTAGATTAGCTATGGCAAATAATTTAACGTGTGTCTCTTCTTCCAGTTTTTAGTTTGTCCCATGTATAAATTGACTTATTTTTAATATGAAAGGATGAGATAAAGAGTGGTGTGTCACACGTGAACACACACATGCACACACATGCACACACAAACACATGTGCACACCCAGATCACACACATGCACACACACGGACATGTATATTTTTCTATACTAACAAATACCTTAGATGGCAAGAAAATTAGCAATTTGACAGTGAGATTTTTTTTAAATTTTGAAATAATGTTTTGCCACTTAATAAACATAATTATGTATACTTTTCATTAAAGTTCGATATTGTTTTTACTTTCCCAAACGTCACTTTT
This sequence comes from Panthera uncia, assembly GCF_023721935.1. Lineage (NCBI taxonomy): Eukaryota > Metazoa > Chordata > Mammalia > Carnivora > Felidae > Panthera > Panthera uncia. The sequence continues at coordinate 9,487,772 of NW_026057581.1, forward strand.
GTTTAGGTGTCTTCTTCATTCTGCAATAACCCAAAGGACGTAGCCGTGTGTTAAAAGAAATTTCTCTCAATTACTGTTTTTCTGTATTTCAGACCTGCACACGCTGAGAACTCTGGCATAATTCTTGGAAGTTTGTCAGTTCTGACTCAATGCTCTAGGAAGGTGAATTCTGAAATTTGAAGACAGAAATCCAAATCAGTGTGGCATGTTTTATATCTCTTGATATCGTTCTTGATGTCCTATCTTAATTTTTTTTTTACTTTGTTAATTTTTTTTGTACCACCCAGAACCACTACTTAATTATTAACAAACCTTCTCTGTGCAAATACTATATGTTAGGTGCATATTATGCATTTTATATTTTATGGATAAAGAACAGATTCATGCAGATAGATGGTAAATGGTTTGCCTGACCCTGAAATCTGTTCATATAACCAATTCACTACTGTATCTGTAAATACACTTAGCAACAAGTAACAGGAAATCTATCCCAAAGCTGCTTAACTAATAAATGTTATTATCTCTTGTAACATGTGATTCAAGGTGGGGAGGCTGTTGTGTCAGATAATTCAGTAGTTCAAAATATCACCGAGGATTCAGTTTCCTTCTATCCCTTTCATTGGCTACCCTCAGTGGATGTTAATGCTCCTCATAGTCTTGAGATGGCTGCCATAGCTTCAGGCATTGCATTTGTATATTTCAATGTCAAAGGTCAAAATATGGTTTACAATGTTTTCAATGTCAATGGTCAAAATATGTTTTCCCTTGGACAGTTTTTAAGAGCTAAGAAATGTTTCTCTGGAGCTCTTCCAATGCTCTTACCTTCATATTTCATTAGCCAGAGCTGGGTCGTCTGGCTCTTTCTAAGCAGATCATTGATAAAGGAAATGAAATTATCACAATTGATTTAGATAAATCAAAATTTATTGGAGTTAGGGCTGTCCTTTCCTCAAGGACGTGGCTGCATGGGGAAAAATGTGAGTATCTGAATGGAATTTGGTTTATTTAGCAAAGATAGGATAGCATTGGTAGGCAACCAATAAATTTGGTTACAGCAGAGCTATCTCAAGATCGCTAGGGACAAGGAGAAAGATGGGGAAACACTGAAAGGGGAAAGTTAGAGATGAGTGAAAAAAGAGAAGAAAATAGTAATCTGCTGTACAGCAGGTGTTCGATAATTGCCAATGACAGAAAATGAAACACAATTTACAACAAAGTTAATCTGACACATATTTAATGATATGTGTTGTTCCATGACATTTGAGGCCAATAGTTTAGTAGTCCACATCAATAACTGTAATTAGTACTACTTTTTGACAGATCTTTATAGCTTTTAATCTTCTGTTGTTAATTAACTAGTTTAAGAACACGCATCAGTGTTCAGAGGCTTTTTTTTTTCTTTTTTGTACTCATCTTACAAATAGTTGAACTTTAATCATATGCTCACTGCCAAGCACCAGAGCGATTCCCTGGAACTTCTTAGAGTCGCCCCTGTTCTCTCTGTTCCTCCCCCGTACCTGGCCCCGTGCCCTCGCTTCCTCAGAGAACTTTCCTGGGGCAGATAGGATGCAACCAAGTATTTGGACACATTGCTGTCTTCCCCCATCAGATCTGGGGCAGGACCTTCAGAAAGCACAGCAGTGAATAACTGGTAGCAGATCTTTTCCAATTTTGGTTAGAAGGAAGGAACCAGAAAACACAGTTGGAAGTTCATAAGAGGTTTCCACCATGGATAACAGAAATGCTACTAAACAGTAGTTGGGAAACATGGCTCTTCTCGGGCCAAATCCTTTCATGATCAAAGGTTCAAAACAAACCCTAGATGTAGAACGAGGACCTGGGAATAACCGATAAGGAGTAAGATTCCTTCTAGCTCCCACCTTCAATGATTCCACTTTACAATTTTGCTTTAGGCCAGAACAGTTTAATGCAATTATGAGCAGACACATAGAAATTGTATTGGAGGTAATTTCACATATTACTAGGAGCATTGATTTTAATTAGTTAAATAGCATTCTAGAAATGTAGGTTACTTTCTGTATTTTCATGTTGCCAATAAAGGGCTCTGCTATAGCAACGGGCTCCGTCAACTCTTAGATATAATCTAAGTGTGCGTTAGTTTCTTGAGAAAATGTATATGTGATACACTATTGTTTTCTTTTGGGAAACTTCAGCCTAAATTTGAACTATTGTAAGCCAGTCCAAAGAAAACTAAGACCAAACATGATGATATTATTCCCTATTATGATTATTATTATTATTTTCTGTGGTGGCATGAGAAGCCCCTCTGATGCAGTATCATTAGAAAGACAAAAAAAAAAAAAAAAAAAGACAAGTTTTGAGTAATGTCCATCCTTCCCTTGCTTCTGAGAATGTAACTTCTAGGCAATCACCAACTTCATGAGATTGGTTTTCCCTTGCGGATTAACCTTGGATTCCTTGATAGACCATCTGGGATAGGGCTGAACCTGTCCAGGAGAGTGCTGAAATGCTCTGTTCGTGGGGAAAGTAGCTTTCCCCCACGTGCCCTGCCCACGTGCCACCATTCGGTGACCCTCCCTCCCACTCAGTGTGCCGCTGGCCTTTTTACTGTTTTCACTGCTCATCTCACACCCTTCGCTGCCCAGTGTGCTTCCCAGAAACAAGGCCTTGGCGAGACCACTGGACGACATGCCGCCTCACTGTGCTGGGTGATCCCACGCCCTGTGCTACCAAGGACAGCCTCTGCTCTCATCTCTGCCTCTCCCTCCAGGAGGGTTACTGTGACCACCGGGTTCTTTCCCAGAGGTACAGTGACTGGGTTACTGCCTCGGAGAGAAACGTGGGCCCAGGACACAAGCTGATTCTGCCAGTGATTCCCACCTGTCCTCTTGTCCCATTATTTTCTTGAGGGAACCAAGAAAAGTGGGAGTCCTGGAGACGCGGATTTCTCTTGGATGCTATACCCTCACTTTGGCAGGAAGAGTCCGAGGTGAGAATTCTAGCCTTCGTCGAGGGAGAGCTCAAAAACGCTCATTTGCCTTCTTGAATCCGTTTGAGCCCTCGCGGAGCAGACTTGGAACAATTACCCTAGAGTCACATTTCCCACACCAGAACACTTGTGCTTGTGTGACGCGCCATTCCAAATATCAAACTTTCCAGAAGGAGAGTCATCGGCTTCCTGTCTATCATCAACCCTGACCTTCCAAAACCCAGGCAGACTCTGAGGCTCATGCAACCAGGATCTTCCCTTGTCCTGAGCTGTTCTCAAGTACTAGACTTTACCTTCATTTGCTGATGCAAAGGAAGTATTACGCGCATAAATTTTTCTGGGAAGGTTAAGCCCAAGAGCATAATTTCTCCTTTCTTTATGCTTATCTACTCTTCAGAACAGGTGTTATTACCAAACATAGTTTCAAGGGTAGAAAATCTGAAAGGATGAAATAATCATAACACCTTGGTCAAAGAATGTGTGCAAAAAGGAAAGGGAAATATGTTAGTAAATATTTGTTACTTGTCACACATTTACGGATTGTTGTTAGAAAGGTTTTGCTTAATCTGACTTGATTTTAATAAAATATTCCGTCTAATTGGAGAAGATATGCTTACTGTTCCTAACCTCAGAGCATGCTTGGCAAAATTAATTAGAAACCGGCTATTGTGACTTGCTGAGACCAGGTCATATTTGCTGAACTTGAGATGGGAAATTTTCTTTTGTTTCTTTTAAGCAAGATTCAGGTAGTTCAATAAACGCCACTTAACTGGGGCAGACTTGATCAGGGAAGTTGCTGAATTGGGAAACCAATTAAGTCTAATGATAATTAGCGTGCGCTGCTGTTTAATTGGGATAGGTGGTCCATTGAATTGGTAACACGATAGGTAATTAAATGATGCTCTTGGAGGATAAGAGATAGAATCTTCTTGATGCTTTAAAGACTGAAGGCAATTTATTTCCTCTCTTGATCATGCTTTTGCTGGTTGAGCAAAACTCAATTTCTAAATGGCTTCGAAGTTTCGCTTATTTGAAAGGACTTCTTTATTTGTGTGCATTTATGTATATATACACACAGACATATATTCTCACGCTTGCTCTAAAGGGACCGCCAAGAAATGAGGAATTATGCATTTTTGCAAATGCAAAGGATGAGACACAGAGAGTTTGAGCGATTTCTTTGATGTCACCACCATTTGGTGACTGAACACAGATAAAAGCATGGTACTTAAGTATTTGTCCCTGGTGACTCAGCACGGGGGGTGTTCATCATTTGGCAGGCCAGGTTCAGAGGGGCTCAGTGGGGTTGCTCAGGTATTTGTTCACAGCCCAGCTGCTGCCCCACAGAGATAAGACACTTTGCCTCTCTGGGCTTTGGGTGCCTCTTTTATTAAATAAAGGTGTGGGACTGAATAGTCACTGAGACCCCTTCCAACTGTAAAAACAAAAGTACCTCAATTCAGTGGCTTCATTTAAAAATTGTTACTAGGGGAAAAAAGTCTTCATTATTAGCGTGTATAAAGCCTCTCATTACTAAGCCAGGTCCCTGGCAAAAAGTAATCATCGTCTCTGGCTCCACATTAAAAAAAATATATTATTGTACAAGATGTAACCAACTGCTTTTTGTAAGGTTGGGAGGCTGGTGGGGTGAGTATTCATGGGACAATTTTTGTCTGAGCTGTGAATAAATCCATGGAGAGGTAAAGAAAATGAAAGAGATACTCCTGAGTCTGGACAGCCTGAAAAATATATGGGAGTGAACTAGCAAAGGAAAGTAGGAGAAAATGAGATTATTAGGCTCCTTGAAAGAGAAAAAAGTAGGTGAGGCAGTGATAGATAGGGCAGGGCAGTCAAAGAACCTTGGACACAGCATTTGGGAAGACAGGAATGGACAGTAAGTTCTAATGGCCAAGACCAGGCAGGAATAGTAGTTATTAGCAAGGTCTACTCTAAATTGTTTGGACTTAGATACAAAGTTAATATTTTGGATCAAAAACAAGTTTCATGTATATTTTTCCTATAAGAGTCAGCATAATACCGATCTTTTGGACCAAGATACTCAATCATAATAGAAATGTGAGCATCCAGCCTCCCCTAGCTCTTTTTTCCCTTTCTTTCTTAACTTGTCTCTTTAGGCTCATCATTTTACACATTGCCTCAAAGTAATACCGCCATCAATTCTAGATCAGTGATGAGTCATGATTATACTTGGAATACTAACGAAATTTGCAGAGTCCTGTACTTTCTTTTGAACTTGCAGGCTGCTTTTAAATGCCTCATTGATCCGCTGACTGTAAATTCTGTCTAAATATTTATTTTTAAGTCACAGTGTGGAGATAAATATCGTAGAAATAGATGTAAACACATAGCTAGATATAGACATGAGGATACAATTATCTCATATTTGGAAATAGCATCGTGTGCATCTGAAAATGTGTTTACTTTAACAATGTATTTTGCTTCACCTATTGGTTACATCCCAGTTCAAAGCCAGTGCAAGGACATGTTTCAGTTACTGTACTTTTTAGTCCTCTTGGTGCAAAGTTGTTACATATGCAAACGTGTAAAAAGTCAGCAAAACACTGCCAACTACAGTTTGGGAGAACGTGCACATTTTTCTTGAAGAACGAATCTGCAGTCAAATGGGCGTAAAACTGCCAGTGAACCTCTTCAAGTTCAGAAGTCATTGCCTTTGTGGAGGAGTTATTGATGGCCATGTCTGCAATAGGGATCTGGGGACAGTGGCCCCAAGCTGAAGTGAGACTAGCACCCAGCTCCATTGTAATTTGCTACTTTGACTTCCTTTCTTCATATTTTGTAAATATGAAGTCTACTTCTGGTGCTGAACTTTATCTTCTTGCTTGTTATTTTATTACTTGCATTTGTTTGAGGAAAGATATGTTTGGGCTGGGTAGGCTCTGTGAACAATTCCCTGATGAAGGAGAAAAACCCGATCCCATCTGGAATTAGGGGCCTGAGGATAAGCAGAACGACATTATCTCCTCTCAGGTCGCTCTGCACTGTCACTTGGGAAGCGCGGTCAGGCGCACAGGGAACAGAACTTTGGGGCCAACTCGGTGAACTCTCCAGCCAAGCTCCTTCACCAGGGGGACCGAACAGTTCACTGCAGCTCCAGCTGGGATGACCTTTCTACTCTGAATGCTTTACCGCTTGATTAAAAATGTTCTCGTGCTTACAGGCAGATTGCCGATGGGGTTTATAACAAGGCACAAACACACAGAGACTCCTTGGAGGTACCTTATGTAACCATTTCTGGGGCATATGATTTTGTTTGAGAAGTTCCTAGAGGCCGGCATGACAGCCACTCTCTCTGGTAGGTTTTTGGAATCAGTTCATGTGGAAATCAAATTGCACCTGAGCAAATATTGAAGGGTGTAGCAAAAGGAAGGAATAGCTTTCATTTTGTAACCACAAATATTACAATAGCTTATGCACATATTTTAGGAAAACATCATTTTTCTTATGTGAAATCACTTCGCATGAAATTGCAGGATAGATTTTGGTGGTGTGGATAACCCAAGTCATTCTTTCAGAACTATAGCCCCCAGGAGAATTAGGATGTAACCGCTCACAGTAAAATAAAGGGGAGAAAGAGCTCATCTCATGTCTTGCCACCTAATAGCATTAGTGAGATCATGTTACAACATGATGGCGGATGCAGAAGCACAATCTAGAAATTGATAAGAAGCACTCCAAAGCTGACTATAAAAGTAGATGATGATCATAAAATAGGGCCAATATTTAAAAATTGATCACAATACTAATAGCTGCACGTACTGAGTGTTTAATGTTCTGGCACCATTTTAAAAGCTGTACATGGTTTCCATCATGTAATCCTCATAGCATTTCTATGAGTTAGGTACAGTTATTAGCCCACTGCACCACTTAGGGTGGTGCCGTCTTACTTATAAGATTATATCTATTTTATTTAATGCCATCCAGACATCATGGTAGAATTAGGATCCAAGCTGAAGTAGTCTGATTCTGAAGAGTTTTCTCAGAAGCAATACGTGGTGCAAATTCCTTAAATTTACATTAGTTAGAATCAAAGGTGGCCTTTAGTGACCAGCATTGGTCAAGCCATCAATCAGTACCTTGGTTACTACCTTCAGAAATAAGCTTCAGAAAGCTTCAGAAACAATGATCCCAACAAGTCCTCCCTGAGTGGCAAGACCACCTCACCTGAATGAACGAACTATTATCTCTTCCTTTTTTGGAAAGAAGACCACGGTGGGTAAAAACATTTGGAGCCAGGCACACCAGAAATACACATTTGGCAAGTTACCTAACTTTATTATTTCCACATCAAATATCTATTTGAGTGCCGATTTCCACATCAAATATCTATTTGAGTCTCTGCTTTCAATGCTTCAGAGTATATGCCCAGAAATGGGATTTCTGGATCAGATACTAATTTTATATTTAATTTTTTTTATAGGAACTGCCATTCTGTTTCTACATTTGCATCGTTTTCCATTCCCACTAGCAATGCACAAGTTTCTCCATGCCTCACCAACACTGTTGTTGTCTGTTTATTATTATTATCATTATTATTATTATTTTAATAATAGCCATCCTAATGAATATGAAGCGGTATTTCATCATGGGTTTGATCGGATTTACCTAATGATTAATGATGTTGAACATCTTTTCTTGTGCTTATTAGCCATTTGTAGGTTTCCTTTGGAGAAATATTAATTCAAGATTTTTACTCATTTTTAAATCATGTTGTTTGTTTTTTCTTACTGTTGTTGTGGAGTTGTAGAGGTTCTTTATGTTCTGGACATTAACCCCTTATTAAATATATGATTCACAAATAATTTATTCCATTGTATTTGCATTTTTATTACATTGACAGTGTCCTTTAATGCACAATTGTATGATGTGCAAGAAATCATTGCCAAATCTAGTATCATGAAGCTTGTTTCATATGTTTTCTTTAAAGAATTATATAGTTTTAGCTCTTACATTTGGTATTTGATCCACTTTGAGTTAATTTTTTTTTTTTTTAGTATGGTATAAAACTAAGGTCCAACTTCATTCTTTTGCATGTGGACATCCAGTTTTCCTAACAATATTTGTTGAAAATTGTGTCATTTTCCTTTTAAAACAGGCACTCTGGTTGGAAATTATTTGTGTATATATATATATATATATATATGTATATATATATATATGAGGGTTTGTTTCTGGTGCCAGTCTATTCTATTGGTCTATATGTCTATCTTTATGACACCAACATACTGATTTAATTACTGTAGCTTGTTGTAAGTTTTGAAATCGGCAAGTATGAGAGAATTTGCTCTTCTTTTTCAAGAGTATTTTGGCTACTTGGGGTCCCTTGAGATTACATGAATTTTAAAATGACTTTTTCTATGTCCTTGAAAAATAAAGTTTGGAATTTGATAAGAATTGCATTGAATTTGAAGACTTTTTTGGGTAGTATCAGCATCCTAAACATAGTAATCCTTCCAATACAATCCATGAACATGGGATGTCTTTCCATTTACTTATGTCTTTTAATTTCTTACAAAATCATTTTATAGTTTTCAGCATACAAGTCTTTTACGACCTTTGTTAAGTTTATTCCTGAGCATTTATTCTTTTTGATGCTATTGTAAATTGGATTGTTTCCTTAATTTCCCTTTTGGATAGCATTGTCACTGATTTTTGGATATTGATTTGTATCACAAAACTTTGCTGAATTAATTTATTAATTCTAATAGTTATATTGAGTGGAATCTTTAGAGTTATCTATACATAATATATTGTCTGTGAGCAGAGATAATTTTGCTTCTTCGTATCCAATCTGCATGAATTTTATCTCCTTTTCTTGCCTAACTGCTCTGGCTAGGACTTCCAGTGCTGTGTTAGATAGAAGTGGTTAAAGTAGGTATCCTTGTCTTTTTTCTGATCTTATAAAAAAATAATGCAGTCTTTCATGATTGAGTAGGTATTAGTTGTGGGGTTTTTACATATCAGTTTTATTATGTTGAGGTAGTTTTCTTCTGTTCCTAGTTTGTTGAGTGTATCTGTCATGAAAGTGTGTTAAAGTTGTCAAATGGTTTTTCTTCATCAGTTGAGATCATCATGTGTTTTTTGTCTTTCATTCTGTTAATGTGGTGTATTGTGTTGATTGATTTTCATATGTTTGAACCATCCTTGCATGCCAGAAATAAATCACACTTGGTCTTAGTACATAATCTTTCTAATATGTATTGAATTTGGTTTGCTAGTATTTCACTACGGATTTTTTGCATTAATATTCATCAGGGATATCGGTCTGTAGTTTTCTTTTCTTGTAGTATCTTTGTTTGGCTTTGGTATCAGGGTAACAATGACCTCATAAAATGAGTTAGGAAACGTTTGCTCCTCTTCAGTTTTTTAGATGACTTTGAGAAGGATTGGTGTTAATGTCTATAATGTCTGGAAGAATTCAGCAGTGAAGCTTTCTTAAATTGAGCTTTTCTTTGCTGGAAGGTTTTTGATCACTGATTCAATCTCCTTGCTAATTATAGGTCCATTCAGATTTCCCATTTTTTTCATGATTCAATCATGAAAGGTTATATGTTTCTAGAAAAAATACATTTTTCCTATTTTATCTAGATTATCTGATTTGTTTACACACAATTGTTCATAGTACTGTCTTACAATCATTTTTTATTTCTATAACATAGGCAATAATGTCCCATTTTTATTTCTGATTTTATTTGAGTATTGCCTCTTTTTTCTTAGTATAGTTAAAGGTTTGTCAATTTTGTTGATCTTTTTGAAAAACCACTTCTTGGTGTTGTCTATTTTTTCTACTACTAGGGTTTTTTTTTAAAGTGCCAAAGCCCAACTCCCAGGTGTCCTGCTTTATTTTAGTGTGAGATGGGGTTTGGATACCAGTATTTTCTAAAGTCTTCTTAGGTGATATTAATGGGCAACCATGCTTGAAAATCATCAGCATAAAAAATTCCTTATTCCAGAGGTATTTAATGGCATTTTCTTAAATCAACATTTAGTTTGTGACAGGGAGGTTCTTGTACAAGATAATGGAAGATAATGCTATTATATTATATGGAATTGGTCAGCAAAAAATGATAATTTTAATGCTGGGTCCTTTTTTTTTCTTTTCAGTGATCTCATCCCCTCATAATGAATGACTACTTGTTATTTATAGTATGACAATGTATTTAGCAAATATTTATAATAGATTAGGTAGTGTATTAAATAAATAAATTATACAGCTGATCTATGCACTCAAATAACAAATAAATAAATAAATAATTGGCAAGAGGCAAAAGAAGCAAAAACATATTAAAGTTAATTTATGGGGCGCCTGGGTGGCTCAGTCTGTTGAGCGTCCAACATCAGCCCAGGTCATGATCTCATGGTCTGTGGGTTTGAGCCCTGCGTCGGGCTCTGTGCTGACAGCTCAGAGCCTGGAGCTTGCTTCGGATTCTGTGTCTCCCTCTCTCTCTCTGCCCCTCCCCTGCTCATGCCCTGTCTCTCTGTCTCAAAAATAAATATAAACATTAAAAAAAATTCAAGTTAATTTATAAAACTTTCATCTCTAATAGTCCTGAGTGCCCTTCCCAAGGTCACTTCCTATTACCTACTTATTCCTAGAACTACCAAGATAAAGCTTTCCAAGAAATTTTAACTTCTTTATTTCATCTAATCTAAGATTTTAAGATCTATATTCACATCAATTTTAAGCTGTAATAATTTTTAGTATTTTACCAGAATCTGCCCAAAATGGCATTGCCAGTAAGGATTATCACTCAATTATAAAATGCATCTTAATCTGAGAAATATTAAAATGTGAAAAATAAGCATCTTTGGATCAATGAAATACTCATTTTTTCTGTTTACCTAAGCAGAAGTTATTATTCTGCTTATTGATGGGGAGAAAATAACAATGTATCTCAAGACCCAATATATTTAATTCATGGATTACTCTCTGATATGAATCATTTAGGCCAAAGGATGATTGCATTAATATTGCTAATCAAAAGTTGACTGTATAACTTATCTGGGAAGGTGGACTCTGGCTATAAGAGTCGAGGGAACACAAGAGATGAGTTCTTGATGTCTCTTCCAGTGCTCTGAATGTGAATTCAATATAGATTTAGGGCTGAAAAATGTATCAGTTAAATTAAGACATGTGGTTTCCATATAAGGGGCAATCAAACTGTGTCTGTTCCTCTGGATATTTGCTCTTACTGAGCAGTATTTGTCTTGTCCAGATTGAGATAAAGATAGTTCATTTCAGTCCAAGTCTCCCCCTTCATTTATGCTGAGAAAGCAGACAAAATGTAGCATCTCATTTGGATGAAATACTAAGACTACAGATCTGGATCTACTCCCATGCTGGTGGTCCTACGGAAGCAAATGCCGTGTGAAGGCTTCCCCCATGCTATTTGGGAATTTGGCTGGGTCACTGGAGGGAATTCAGAGTTTTAAAACCCCAGGAGGAAATCCAGAAGATCATGAGTACCTGCTGTCCAAACAAATGAAATAGCCTGCCAAGATATGTGGCAGAGCTTCAAGACTAGAACTTGAATCGAGAGGATATGCAGAAAATAAAGAAACCTTGACTCATTTGCTTCCCCCCCCTCACACTTCCCTCTTGCAACATATATATTTTATGAAGATTTTTAAAAAGTTTCTTCATATAATATGCCACCTTACCCCATTTTTTTTCTCCTTTGAAAATATAAAAGTCTCCTTTAAATAGAATTTGCTTTGTCAAGTCTAAAATAGACAAAGGATTAAATTAAAGAAACAGCCAGCTGCTTTTCAATAGTTAGGAGTGGGAAGAGTAAGCCAGAAAAATTCCTGCTTCAAGCATGTTTAGCTGCTCTTGTTCTAGGTTGCTCTTTAGTTGTTTTATTGCTTTTCCATTGAACTATAGCACCAGCTTATTGCCCTCCACCCATGATCTTCAAATTTTAAGAGGAGGCAACAATGATGAAAATGTACTCTATATAACATCTTCTTAAATTATCCACCTCCCCCTGTCTTCCAAATATAGACGTACAAATTCATAGTTTTGCATGCAGCCTTTTAGTTTTGCGTTTCCCTTTTGGAATGTGATCCTTTCCAATGTCCCACTGATGTAACCATAAAAATGCATGAAAAGGGGTCATAGTAGCTGAAGCTAAAGACAACCAATTTTCCTCAGAGGTTTTTCTGGAAAGAAAAAAAATTCTCCATCACAATCCATATGGGTCAGAATAAGAAATATTTTCCTGTGCAGACTTCAGAAAAGGGAACCCTAAAGAGCTAAAGAAGACTTCGGAAAGAACGTAGCTAGAGGCATCATGTTCCCTAATTTCAAATTATGCTATAAAACTATAGTAATCAAAATAGTATGGTATAGGCAAGAAAACAGACGTATAGATGAATGGAACAGGAAAGAGAGCCCAGAAATAAACACACACTTACATGGTCAATTAGTTTACAACAAAGGAGCCAAAAATATACACTGGGAAAAAGATAATCTCTTCAATAAGTGGTGTTGGGAATACAGGACAGCTATATGCAAACACAAATGAAACTAGATCACTGTTTTACATCGTACACAAAAATTAACTCAAAATGGACTGAAGACTTGAATGTGAAGCCTGAAACCGTAAAACTCTGAGAAGAAAACAGGAGGTAAGCTTCTTGGCATATTTCTTGAAGATAATTTATTCGATTTGACACCAAAAACAAAGGCAACAAAAGCAAAAACAAACAAGTGGAACCACATCGAACTGAAAAAGCTTCTGCATGGCAAAGGAAACCACCCACGAAATGAAAAGGCAACTACTAAATGGAAGAAATTGTTAGCAAATCATGTATCTGTTAAGAGGTTAATATCCAACTTATATGAAGAACTCATACAAGTCAATTAAAAAATGGGCAGAAGATATGAATAGACATTTTTCCAAAGAAGACATACAGATGGCCAACAGGCACATGAAAAGATGCTCAACATCACGCAGCATCATCAAACAAAAACCACAATCAGATATCACCTCACACCTGTTAGAATGGCTGTTATCAAAAAGACAAGAAATATAACAAGTTTTGGTGAGGGTGTTGTGAGGATGTGCATTGTTGATAGGAATGGGCACCCACTCTGGAAAACAGTATGGTGGTCCCTAAAAAAATTAAAAACAGAACTACCATATGACCCAGCAATTTCATTTCTGGGTATTTATCTGAAGAAAATGAAATCGCTAACTTGAAAAGATATATGCCCTCCCATATTCACTGCAGTGTTATTTTCAATAGCCATGATAGGGAAATAATCTATAGATCTATTGATGGGTGAATGGATAAACTATCTATCTATCTATCTATCTCTCTACCTATCTATATATCTATAAAAAGAATTGAAATATTGCCATTAGTGACATTGATGAACCTGGAGAACATTATTATGCTAAGTGAAATAAGGCAGACAGAGAAAGACACTGTACGATTTCTCATTTATAGAATCTAAAAACTCAAAAACAAAAAATACCAAACTCATAGATACACAGAACTGACTAGCGGCTACCAGAGGCAAGGGGGCGGGGCAGAGAAATGACTGAAGTCGGTGTTAAATATTAAAAGATCAAAAAATACAAGGTAAAAGTATACTGCAAAATAATTTTTTAAAAACCCAGTTCTAAAGTAATAGCAACTCTGGGTCAATTTCTTAAGCCCTGCTGCTCACTGATCACACCTTCACCAGATTGTTTTAAAAAGAACAAGTTTATTGCTTTATGCTAGATTTTGCTATACCTCTGGCACTCTGTAAGACTAGGACTGCAGGATCCTGGGTTCTGGGCCAGAGTCCCATTTCTCAGTGAAGATTCTGTTTAGTAAAGCAAGGAAGAGCCTATGTTTGCTCACCTGCACATCAGATGTCCTGGATGCACTTTAAATACCTGAGTACAGAAGCGAAGTGCTTTCCTTTTGGCTACCCCGTCACCAAACTGTTTGCCTTGGATTTTTCTGATGATCCTGCATCCATCACATTTTAATCTCTTCAGTGAAGATGATTGATGACATTTTAAAAATACATGCTTCAGAAAGATTTCATTTGAGGGGTGAAGAAACTGGGGCATCCACATCCCATCTTATGTCAATCAGTAGTCACAGCTGAGAGCTTCCTCTAGGTTGCTGATTCCCCCAAAACTCCTAGGCTCCTGCACAGGCAAAGGAAGAGTAGCTTTCTGTGGATTGCAAAAAACACAACAACAACAACAACAAAAACAACACCACCTCTTTGGGCCCAGAAACGCAGACCGTGGCAGTTGGGAAGTGTCTGGAACATTCTGGAAATACAAGGTGTGAGGATGTGAGGGATGTGGGTAGGCACTGATAGAAAAGACTCTACTTGTTACTGTATCTTTCATATGTCATTTCCAGTTCTTCAAAGATTTACATTGTATGCCACTATTTACAATTCTTGAAACATTTATTCAAAGTATCTTCTAGCCATCAATGCAATGAACTATAAGTTAAAATGCAAGAGGGAAGAAATAGCAATAAACATATAGAAATATATCTAAGTACCAGTCAAAGTAGTGACTAATTTAAATTCAAAAGACAATGTGATTCCTTAAAGAGAATATTTAAATGATAAGAAACAAATTGATCCAATAGTATCTGCCTTCTTGGTTGTTACAGAAAGGTTATATTGACCATGATCAGGAAGGGGAGAGTAGAGGTGAATCAAAGTAGAATTATATTGCATTTCTCTTTGTGCATAAAGTAGAATTTAGAAGTTAACAATAGGGGCTCCTGGGTGGCTCAGTTCGTTAAGCGTCTGACTTCGGCACAGGTCACAATCTCGTGGTCTGTGAGTTCCAGCCCCACGTGGGGCTCTGTGCTGACAGCTCAGAGCCTGGAGCCTGTTTCTGATTCTGGGGTTCTCCCAATCTCTCCGCCCCTCCCCTGCTCATGCTCTGTCTCTCTTGATCTCAAAAACAGGTAAAACATAAAAAAAATCAAAAAAAGAAGTTACAATATTTTATAAATGTAAATGCAGTAAGAAAACTGTAAACATAAAAGCAAAAAAAAATACATAGGTTATATTTAAATAAAGACCAAAGACCACTCGCCTACTTGCAAATCAATTCTAGGTAGCCCCTACATGGAACAAATAGCGGAGAGTAGTATGGAACCCAAGGACAGGAAAGCAGCAGGGCCCCCCAAACAGGTAAGGTCTGGGGTGTTAAATTTCTTCCAAACTCACTCCTGTTCTGCTTTTTCTCCCTTCTGTGTAATGGCTTCATCTCTATTTCTGCAGGCTGATATTGTCTCTCTCCGGCACCACTTCACAGAATATGACCATTAAATCTCCTGATTTCAATGTTACATGTCCAGACCTTTGAAGAGAGATTTCTCTTTTTCACAGCGTTTTACTCCCCCCCCTCCCCAATATCTTTCCTGGTCTTCTTTGTATTTCATCCAATGCCAGTTTATCATTCCATTTTCATAAGCCAGAAGAATTCATCCCAATCTTTGATAACATATATAGAGAGTCAGCCATTCTCTAAAATTCTTTTAAGAGCCATTCTATTTCAACTAGAAAAACAGAAAAAAATAAATGTTTGCCTGCCTTCTTCCCTCTCTCCCTCCTTCCTTCCTCTCCTCCTTCCTTCCCAAGGTTTTCAATTTATTATCCGCTCTTGACTTTAACTTTTAAAAATGTACGCATTGAAATTTTATTTGGCTTACTACTTTTTCTATGCAGTTCATAGAACATGATTGGGGTCACTAAATATGGTGAATTTGGGCAGATACTGCATCATACAAACTTGCAGCGGTGATGTAGTAGAAAAAAACGTGATATAAGGAGACAGGACATCTATGATCAAGTCTGAGGCTTTAAGGGTGTAGCTTGTGCAAGTCTCTTAATTTCACAAAGCATCAGTTTCCTTGTCTTCTAAAAGATGAGAAAATGCAGCTGGAGATCGTGAAAGTTCTTTTCAGTTTGGAAATACTTTGGCTTGAAGAAGACGGCACAGGTCCATGATCAAGTCACAGCAGGCTGACCTGCACTTAGTTCTGACCCCAAAGCAGGAAATTACCAATGCTATTTACCCTCTTCTATATTTTTTTAAAAATATAATGCATTGTCAAGTTAGCTAACATACAGTGTATACAGTATGCTCTTGGTTTTGGGAGTAGATTCCAATGATTCATCGCTTACATACGACACCCAGTGCTCATCCCAAGTGCCCTCCTCAATGCCCATCACTCATTTTCCCTTGTCTCCTCCCTGCCTCCCCAAAAACCCCCAGTTTGTTCTCTGTATTTAAAGGTCTCTTATGGTTTGCCTCCATCTCTGTTTGAAACTATTTTTCCCCTTCCTTTCCCCCATGGTCTTCTGTTAAGTTTCTCAAGTTCCACATATGAGTGAAAACTATGATATCTTTCTTTCTCTGACTGACTTATTTCACTTAGCATAATACCCTCCAGTTCCATCCACATTGTTGCAAATGGCAGGATTTTATTCTTTCTCATTTCCAAGGAGTATTCCATTGTATATACAAACCACATCTTCTTTATCCATCCATCAGTTGTGATGGACATTTGGGGTATTTCCATAATTTGACTATTGTTGAAAGTGCTGCTATAAACATTGGGGTATATGTGCCCCTATGAATCAGCACTCCTGTATCCTTTGGATAAATTTCTAGTAGTCCTATTGCTGGGTCATAGGGCAATTCTTTTTCTAAGGTTTTGAGGAACCTCCACTCTGTTTTCCAAAGTGGCTGCACCAGTTTGCATTCCCACCAACAGGGCAAGAGGATTCGCATTTCTCTACATCCTCGCCAACATCTGTTGCTTCCTGAGTTGTTAATTTTTGCCATTCTGACTGGTGTGGGGTGGTATCTCAATGCATTTTTTTTTAATTCTGTATTGCCTATTTCTGTGATAGTCTTTATTATTTCTCTTCTTCTGCAGGCTTTGGGGTTTCTTTGTTGCTTTGTTTCTAGTTCCTTTAGGGATGAGGTCAGATTCTTTATTTGGGATTTTTCTTGTTTCTTGAGATAGACCTGGATTGCAATGTATTTTCCTCTTAGGACTGTCTTTGCTGAATCCCAAAGGATTTTGACTGGTGTGTTTTCATTTTAGTTTGCTTCCATATATTTTTAAATTTCTTCTTTAATTGTTTGGTTGACCCATTCATTCTTTAGTAGGATGTTCTTTAGCCTCCATGTATTTGGAGGCTTTCCAAATGTTTTCCTGTGGTTGATTTCAAGTTTCATAGCATTGTGATCTGAAAATATGCATGGTATGGTCTCAATCCTTTTATATTTATTAAGGGCTGCGTCGTGACCCAGTATGTGATCTATCTTGGAGAATGTCCCATGTGCACTCGAGAAGAATGTGTATTCTGCTGCGTTTGGATGAAAAGTTCTGAATATATCTGTCAAGTCCATCTGGTCCAGTGTATTATTCAAGGTCATTGTTTCTTTCTTGGTTTTCTGCCTAGATGATCTGTATTAAAGTCCCCTGAAATTACCATATTTTTATCAATAACAGTGCTTATGTTTGTGATTAATTGATTTATATATTTGGGTTATTTCAAGTTGGGAGCATAAACATTTACAATTGTTAGCTCTTCTTGATGGATAGACCCTGTAATTATGATATAATGCCCTCCTTCATCTCTTATTAGAGTCTTTAGTTTAAAATCTAGTTTGTCTGATATAAGTATGGCTACTCCAACTTTCTTTTGACTTCCAGTAGCATGATAGATGGTTCTCCATCCCCTAACTTTCAATCTGAATGTGTCTTCAGGTCTAAAATAGGTCTCTTGTAGATAGCACATAGATGGATCTTTTTTTTTTTTTAATCCATTCTGATACCCTATGTCTTTTGATTGGGGCATTTATTCCATTTACATTCAGAGTTGTTATTGAAAGATATGGATTTAGTATCACCATGTTATCTGTAGGTTTCATGCTTGCAGTGATGTCTCTGGTCCTTTGTATTCTTTGCAGCATTCTACTCACAGAGGCCCCTTAAGATCTCTTGCAGAGCTGGTTAAGTGGTCACAAACTCATTCAGTTTTTGTTTGCCTGGGAAAGCCTTTATCTCTCCTTCTATTCTGAATGATACCTTTGCTAGATAAAGGATTCTTGACCTCATATTTTCCCTATTCAGCACATTGAATATGTCCTGCCACTCCCTTCTGGCCTGCCAAATTTCAGTGGACAGGTCTGCTACTACCCTTATATGTCTACTTTGTAGGTTAAGGCTCATTTGTCTCCAACTGTTTTCAGAATTCTCTCTTTATCTTTGTATTTTGCCAGTTTCACTATGGTATGCTATGGTGAAGACCTATTCCTCTTGAATCTGAAGGGAGTTCTCTGTGCCTCCTGGATTTGTCTGCTTCCTTCCCCAGATTAAGGAAGTTCTCAGCTATAATTTGCGCAAGTGAACCTTCTGTCCCTTTCTCTTTCTCTTCTTCTGGAGCTCCTATGATACAGATATTATTATGTTTCATTGAATCACTTAGTTCTGTAATTGTCCCCTCACGGTCTAGTATTTTCTTATCTTTTTTTTTCTTGGCTTCATCATTTACCATAATTTTATCTTCTATTTCACTTGTTCTCCCCTCCACTTACTCCATCCTTGATGTCACTTCACTAGCTTATTTTGCACCTCATTTATAGCATTTCTTAATTTGTCATAACTATTTCTTAGTTCCTTGATCTCTGCCGCAATAGATTTTCTGCTGTCTTCTATGCTTTTTTCAAGCACAGCTATTAATCTTATGACTATTATCCTAAATTCTTGATCAGGTATATTGTTTATATCTATTTGGAGCAATTCTCTAGCTGTCATTTTTCTCCTGGAATTTCTTTAGAGAATTCTGTTTCATCGTTTTGGCTAGTTTTGTCCTTTACGTGTTTTAATATCTTGTCCCTGTCCTGCACCTGTGAGCAGTACTATATTAAAAAAGGGTCATATACTGTTCAGGGCCTGGCCCTTCAGGAAGTGTTTTTTGGAGTGTTTTGTGTGCTCTACATTGTTGTGACTCTAGTTGCTTTATCATCCTACCTGTAGTGGTGGTTTTGACCTTCCACCAAGTGTGCTTTGATTTGTTCATTGAAGTAATCCTGGAAAAAATTTAAAAAGGGGTGGTGGTGGTGGAAAAAGCCTTATCCTATACAAAGAGAGAAATGACAGAGGCAGGGAAAAACAAAAGAAAAAGAAAATTGACCACGCAGAGAATCAGGGAAACTATATATCTTAATCCAGAGAGAGAGAGAGAGGGAGAGAGAGAGGAAAATAAAAAGGAGATACAGAAGAGGTGTAAAAGAATACATTAAAAATGTCTGCCTAAACAAACCAACAACCAGAATAGAGAAGGGAAGAAGTAAGAAAATAGGAGGAGGAAAAGAAAGTGTGTGTGTGTGTGTGTGTGTGTGTGTGTATAAGAAATGAACAAGAATTGAATTGAATTGAATAAGAATTGAACAAGAATCAAATCAGAAAATGCAAAACCACCGGACTGATATCTGACGGTGCCTTGGTGCTGGTGGCTGCTCTGGTCTGGGGGAGGGGCTGTCTGGTTGGGTCAGTGTCAGTCTTGATCCAGTAGATATGAAGTTACCAGGTGTGGAGGGGCGTGGTTTGCTGTAGGCGGTCCCGCCTCTACTTTGGGCCCTTGTCCCTTCCTTGAAGCCCCACCTTGTTGGCACTGGGGAGAATAATGGTGCCACCCCAGTCTCTCCTGCCCAGACCTGGTGTGCCAGACCACTCTGTTCAGGCTGTCCTCACAGTGCTGTGCGGGTGAGAGTGGGCAGCTTTGTCCCACTCCACAGTCTGCTGCACCTCCCGGGCACTCAGCTGGGATTCAAACCCCAATGTCTTAAAGGATCCTGCTACGCAAGCCCCCCATTTCCAGGGTAGAGCCACTCTTCTCAGCCAGCGCCCTGCCAGGCTGGTGGCACCTGCATGGTCTTCTGTCCTTGGAGTGGCTATATGCCTTCTTCCCACAACACTAAAGGAGACTGCTCTCTCTGACTGCTCCTCCCAGCTTGTGCTACAGAGCCCAAGGCTGTGGCTCCCCTCCTCCCCAGGCACATGCACATGGCCGCAGGCCCAGTGGAGAGGTTTTTCTCTTGTGCAAATACAATCCTACACTTCCACAGCCTCTCTTTCTCTTCCTTTTGTTTCTCCACAGAAGGGGATCCCTCCCTCCATGCCCGTGCCACCCATTTACCTCTCCCAATTCACAATCACACACCTATGGCCAGCCAAGTTGTCCCGGTGGATTCCTGGAGATGTTTCTGTCGCTCTGTAGCCTGGATTTCTGGAATTCCCAGTTTCATGGCCTCAATATTGCTGTGTTTGAGGGATGAGAGAACTTCGGGTCCTCCTACTTCTCTGTCATGTTGATTCCTCTCCCCTATATCCTTTTTTAATGTTTACTTATTTTTGAGAGACAGAGAAAGTGTATGTGTAAGTGGGGAGGGGCAGAGACAGAGGGAGGCACAGAATCTGAAGCAGGCTCGAGGCTCTGACCTGTCAGCACAGAGCCTGATGTGGGCCTTGAACTCATGGACCATGAGATCATGACCTGAGCTGAAGTTGGACGCTCAACTGACTGAGCCACCCAGGTGCCCCTACCCTCTTCTAGAATATGAATAGCAAGATTGCATGAATTTGCTATTTCCCCAAGTTGTACGTTGGTGAAATATGGGTGTGGTCACCACTGTAGCTTGTATATGGGATGGTGGGTGTGAAATAGCTAAATGGTAAAATCTTAAAATGTTAAGCTTCTAGAACCAGAAAACGCCTCTGCAGAAGGTTCCTTCCCAGCCCAAGAATGAAGCTTATGATAAGAAAGAAGGAACACTGATAATTAGGAGACATTTTATTTCATTTGCAGCTACTTTAATGATTGCCAAGATTATTCTTGGTGTTCATTTCTACCTAGTAAACTTCTCATTTGTTTAACCAGAACACAGGAAATTTTCAAAAGGTTGTTCAATATGTTTTTGTGAGGTTGTGGCTCACTAGTGAAATCACCACTCTAAGGGCTTTCTTTCCTTCTCTCTGTTTAGCCTGTGTTCAAATGAAGAAGCTGTCCAGCTAAGCTTTGTGAGTGTATCTCTCTCTTCTTGTCACAGAAACATAATTTGATCAGCATTCAAAAGGAGGATCTTTCTCCCCCTCTCAAAATTGTGTGGGTTGAAAAATTCACCATGCTGTCAAGCTTCTCATGACTAATAAATGTTACCTGTAACAAGTCTTCTAATTATCTCCAAGATTTTGGATTTCAGAGCCAGCAATTTCATTCTTTCACCATCTGCCAAAGAGTGTTTTTGGCAGGGTTCAGTAGACAAATAGGCGATGTGGATGAAAACTTGACTAATTAAATACTAAACCTAAGTGGAAAAACGATACTGTGGAGTTTTGCGTATGCCGCACGGAGACGGCATTTATCCTGCGAGGTCGATGGCGAGGTACGTGCTGACCATCCCTTGCGCCCTGACCACGTCCTCCACACCAGGGGAAATTAAAGAGGTCGACAGGAACACTTTCAACGGCAGTTCACGTTCACTTCCTTCGGAGAGTAGTTTATTATTTAAATGGCTTGCAATTTCAGGTTATTCGAAACGATAAATTAGCCAGGAAAGCTAAAAGCATAACGAAGTTTTAGAAACCATTTTATATTTGCCCAGTAGATAATGTCTGCATTGCGACCTAGGGTGCTTTTAGGGATCCTTTTAAATTCTTCTCTATTCATCACACGAGGGATGTAGGCGTATGGATCTTAAGACTTCCTGAATCATAGACGGCGCAAACTGCTCGTGAACAGCAAAGCTGCATACGTGCTCTTTCGCCTAAAAGAGACACAGAAGCAGCCCATATCTTTCTATGCCACGAAGGTGCTACATACCATTGTAACGGAGAATTGATAGAACAGTATGCTCTCTGCACTGTCCTGTATACTCCTGCTGGTACCTGGTCCCGGAGCTTCTGCAGTGATTTCTGCAGTGATTTCTGCCTGGATTATGCCTCCACCTCCACCACTTACTATCAAGCCACGAGGAAATTATTTATTCTCTCCCGTGTGCCTCAGATTCTGCTTCTGTAAGAAGGGATAATAATAGCACCCACTTCAGCAGATTGATGTGAGGATTACGTGAGTTAATATGAGAACGTGTGAGTCAGGGAGGGACAGAGAGAGAATCCCAAACCGGCTCGCGCTGTCAGCACAGAGCCCAAGGTGGGGCTCGAGCTCAGGAACTGTGAGATCATGACCAGAGCCCAAGTCAGACGCTTAATCGACTGAGCCCTAATCACCAGGAACCAGGAGACACATCTGCCATCATGTCACCACGCGTGGGTGTGCCTGGGGCAGGGAGCCAGGGGCCTTGGGAGGGGCTGGGACTGAAGGCCTGGCTGGCTCTAGGGGCTTCTGGGTCCTACAGGCCCCCTCCATCTGTGTGCCGGCTGCCTGGGTGGCCCTTTCTTCCTGGCCCTGAGGGCCTCCCTATCCAGCAGGTCTGAGCCCTGTGGTGGGGAAAGAGGAGTCTGTGGGGTTCTGGAAGCTCGGGTGGGAGGCGTCCCAGTCCCAGGTATGTTTAGCCATTGACATCTTGGGACCCCTGATGTGGGTCTTAGTGTTTGCCTGCAGCCTGTTCCTGCCTTAGGAAATAGGAGAGCACACCCAGGGAGGCAGGGGAGGAGAGAGGCCAGAAAAAAAAAAAAAAAAAAAAAAGATCAACTTCTTAAAAACTTACATGAATGCAGAAAGGTAAACACTGCAACCTTTATAATAGTATAAATGTGGAGGCAGTTATAATGATCAAATATAAGAGATTAAGAGAAAGAAAAAGCAAATAATGATATAGCATATAGTATATAGTTATAAAATATTAAATGAAGTATGTACAGATTTAAATAATGTACAAGTTATCATTTGGTAATATTAAACAACTGAAACATTATGTAAAATTTATGGAAATATGATTTCAGTTATATAATTCCATAAGCAAAGACAGAATGAAATAAAAAATGATGTTAATAGAGACGATCAGATTTATAGGTGTTTTTGTTGTTGTTGTTCCTATGTTTGTTCCTGTCTTCTCTAATAAATACGACAATACACATAAAAAGGAATCTGTATTAGTTTTAAAGTAAGTTATTAGCATGGATGAATTAGGGTAAGGTTGATACAGAAAGTCATTATACAATATGAGGACCAGAAGGAATCCTCAAGGTCACATAATCCAACCTCTGTCCTTACTGAGGAGACACCAAAGCCCAGAAGGGTGATTTGCCCAGTGTGGGTGTGGGCACAGCTTTTAAGTTTCTGTTGTGGTCTAACTTGTTAACATGATGTGTTGCAAAGTGTTTGCCGTGATGCTTTCTTATGAATACAGGAGTAAGAACAATCTGAAATGACCCTGTAGAAATTGGAACTTCTCTTCTTTGGCACTCTATGGTAATATTTAGCCATATCGTTGTAGGAAAAGACCACGATGGCATGGGGTATGGCACAGCATTGATATTTCAGAGAGATAGATTGTAATCTGGTTAAAGCAAACAGAAAGCGCGTGTTTGTAGTGAGGTAACTACCCCGACTGAGCAACATTTCGGTGTTAGTGTGGGTGGTTAACACAGAGCAACCCTTAGCAGCTGACAGGAGAGTAACAATTAAAGCTGGAGTTACAGACCAATTAGGGTCCTGAGAGGTGACACTTCGGGCGAAAAAAAAAAAAAAACAGTAATATCCTGTATTTGAGTTTATAAACTTGCTCTAATAAGTGCATTGTTGACATTTTTGTATGATTTTATTCAAGGACAACGTTGAGTACGCATACCTCACGTAACTGGGTCTTACTATCACTGCCTTAATTCCTCCCCTACTCAGGTTTAGTTTATCTTGCTGTATACATTTTGCTTTATAAGTCACCATAATTCATTTCTAGACTATCGTGAGGTATAAACGAACTATTTGTCCCTGGTGTTACTGGGTTGCACTGGGACTCACTCCTGCCATTTTAGTTTTGGCTTCTTTTTCTTATGCTTTCTTCTTGTGCTATTCCATATTTACCATTGGATAAATGGAATCTTTATCTCTCCTTGTCTTAAAGTTGTGCACACCATATTGTCCTGAAAGCTGCCTCTCATTTATTAAGACTCAAGTGCCCTAGCTTTAGTATTGCTAACAAATAATGTTAGCAATACTAAAACTAGGCTGAATCTCTATATTACCCTGGATGAGGCAACTCATCACGTTCCCACTTTATACTGGTTCTCTGAATACCACCTCCAGCCTCCAGCCAAGTTTGTATTTTCTAGTGTTTCAATATCAGATATGAGGATGGATCTAATTTTTATATATACATGTTATTTGGGCAAAATCATAAACCTCAGTCAGTTCGTCCTTCTTCCTTTTCTCTCATCTCATTATTTCTTCCTCCATTTCTTTTCCTTTTTCCTGAAGGACAACGCGTATGAATTTTTTCAAAGACAATCTTCTTGTAACTACTTGAGACTCAGTGTGCCTGAGAGTATTTTTAATCCTTTTTTGCAAATTCAGCTTCATATGAAATCATTTGTTAAAATTTCATTTCTTCAGCATTCTCAAAATAAATTTTTTTTTATCTTCCCATTGTGAAGATACCCAATGTCCATCCAATTTTTACTGCTTTGGGAAAGATCTGATTTTTCTCTTTAGAAGCTTCTATAATTTTTCTTTGTCTTTAATTTCACTGAAATGCATCTGGAGTTCTTATATGCCCCTTTAGTGAATCTGAGCCAGATCAATCTGAAATATTACAACATCATTTACTATTTGCAACATTCCCATAGATATGCTCAAACCTTTCCTCCTCTCTGTTTTTTTCTGGAACTTCTATTGAGTAGATATTGAATGCGTTCTGTTTTCTTCCACGTTTGTTACCATTTCCTTCATCATTTGTTCCTTCCTGATGCCCCCCCGGGAATGTTCTTGGAGCTAATCTCCTGCTCATCAGATAGTTCATTAGCCTATCCATGGAGATCATTTCACTAATATATCTCTTATACCAAATATGTCTAATTAATTTTTCTTTTCAGCTGCTTGTTTCTACTTCATATTTTCAATCTCTTCTTCTACCCATGAATATTTTAAATCCTTGGGTTTGTTTTTTTTTTTTTTTGCCTTCCATTAGATCTACCTCCTTTTGTATAGCTTCATAAACTTATCATTTTACTTTCATATTCCCTTAAGTCTTGATTTCTGCAGAAATCCTTGTTTTTCATTCTTTTCAATATCACCTACATTGACTAGTAACGTCTACTTTAAGGGAATTGAAAACATAAGCCTTAGTCTGTACTCACTCCAGTGAGGTTGGAGGCAGAAGCGCCTTATGACAGAGCCTCTATTGTTACAACACTTCCTTCTTCAGCTCCCCAGGCACCTCTTGACGGTAGAGAAAAGCACCCGGTGCTTCTGACCCAAGCTATGTTTTAATTGAAGCGTAGCTACCTTCTGACAATATGTCTGCATCAGGGAGTGGGGAGAAAATGGTTTAGACTTGCCGACATTACTGTTGGCTGCCCAGTGGAGTGAAGCAGCAAACAATGAGAAAAGGGCCTTCCTGGAAAACGATCCCTAGCTCAGGCCATGATTGTGCTCCCTGGAGTTCTCCTACAGGCAGCTGTTTCCCACATATGGGACTCATTCACTTCTACTCTCAAGGTATTTGCTCAAACGTTTTGTTAGTTGCTGTGGCATCTCTAAATTTGAGTTGAAGGGAGGAAGGCAGAAGCCCTGGACTTGCCATTTTCTTATAAATATACACTATATCATTCGCATGTAAACTATAAGTATATTGACTTATCTCTTAGCCAGATTGGGAATCTTCAGTTTGATTTCAGAGATACACAGAGATTTTTAACTAAACAAAAACCATTATGAACATGATTAGAAATTAACATAGTAGTAAAATTTTTAAACAAATTCTTAGTTTAAAAGATTAACTAGGTGCACAATACAGATTTATAGAATCCCCCAAATATAATAATAATAATAATAATAATATGGAACACATATTAAAATTGCATTCTACAGAGAGACAATGCTTCATCTTTTTAGGCACTTACGGCACAGTTTACCAATGGAAGGTACAATTTTAACCCATCATATTCTCCTATAGAATTGTGGCAAAAAAAAAAAAAAAACCATTCTGGAACAACATTCATGAGAGGTTAAACAGCCACCACCAACAGCACAAATGTCTAGCTTCTTAAAAATTAAAACTGATCTACTAAACACCACTGAGTTCCAATTATCAATTAAAATATTGGTTATATATCAAGGTTGCCCAGAGTGTAGGAAAATGGGCATGAATATACACTATTGTTATATGAATTGATACAGCCTTTTGTGGAGTACAGTGTGAAAGTACTTATCAAAATTAAACATGTACATACCCCTTGATCTAGGAAACCCACTCCCTGGAATCTATTATAGAAAATATTTGTTCATGCAGGCAACAATTTGAGCACAAGAATTGTCACAGCCTGTTTAATGTAATGTATGTTCATGTGAATAAAAGACATTTGAAAGGATAAAGAGGTCTTAAGAGTTGGTACCTTGAGTAGATGGTTTGAGGTAAGGAAGACAAAAGAATTTATTTACTTTTAGTTATATATTTCTGTACCACTTGAAATTTTATAATTATTAAAAAGCAATGAGATCATAAATAATAGTATTTTCAATTTTAGAATATTTAGGAAATAATCATAATATGATTTAAAAATATCATGATGATGTGTGGCCAAAGATCTAGTTACACACCAGTTAAGACCCTTGAATGCCAACATTATACTAGAAAGAATGAAAAATGCAAACAAAATATTCAATAATAGAAATTGAATATGCACAAACAAAGCAACTCTAAGAAAAAGAAGAAGAAAAAAATTACTAAAAACAAAAGTTAGCAATTCATGATTTAACAAATATACCCATGTTCTGGTTCTTTGAAAAATTTGATAAAATGGAAACCACTTTGAGAACTCCAAAGAAAATACTCAAGATTAGGAATTTAAAAAACCAGATATAACTAAAGAGAGAAAAACATAAGGTGATATTTTTATACCTTTAAGCTACTTTATTTATACATTTTGTTGAAATCAATGGCTTTCTAGGAAAAAAAATAAATTCACAAAATTCATCCATTTTTCCTATGAAAAAACAAAATAAACCAAAACCCAAGACCTACTAAACATTCTAGGACCTGATGATATTATAGAAAAGATCTTACAAAATTTGAAGGACTAGGTAGTTCATAAAGTAAATGAAACATAAAACAAATGGGGTACCTGGGTGGCTCAGTAGGTTAAGCATCCACCTCTGGTTTCCGATCGAGTCATGGGTTCATGGGTTCAAGCCCTGAGTCGGGTCCTGAGCTTACAGGATGGAGCCTGTTCAGGATTCTCTCTCTTTCCCTCTTTCTCTGCACCTTCCCCACTTGAGCTCGTGCACTCTCTCACTCCCAAAATAAATAAACTTTAAAAAAAAGAAGCATAAAACAAATATAAAGCCTTAAAATCATTTTATGATTATTATTATAGACTGCACAAAACCTGTTTTCCAAATGTATATTTGAAAAATTTGGAAGAAAGATTTCAGGTCAAATTCAAGTATTCCTATGTCCAAGGATGATATATTCTGAGAATATCATTAAGATTTAATATTATATTTCTTAAAAAAATAAAGCATGTCAACAGGCTAAAATATACTTTCTAGATAGAGGCAAACACTTGCCCTCATGGGAAAAAAAAAAAAAAAAGCCAACAACACAGAAACAAAACAAGTCATTTGTTGCAATACTACATCAGTTCCCAATAAAAATTCTCAGTACACTAGAAAGAAAATGGTACTTTCTTAATATTATAATGAGTATCTCAACCAACAGCTGCATCATCCCTCAGAGGAACACTAGATCCCCTGTAAAGAATACATTACAGTAATGAATAATAGAATCATACCCTCTCTGGCAGCTGGTGAATTCCTACTCAAGAATTACTTCCTTCTTCCTTCTGCTAATAGAACCTCCCTATGATTCAGTCACCAAGTGCTCATGTACTTAATAGGATGCTGGGTCCCTCTCCAGCCCCAGAGGCTGAACTTTAACAAACCTGAGCCAAATCCTGGCAGTATTTTGTTTCCCTGGGTAAAGACTGCCCTAGAAAAGAGGAAACGATAAAATTCTGAAAATGAAATATGAGATGTCTCTTGTGGGGCTTCTGGGGAAATGGGCAAAATTGATGCATGAAAGTCACTGTATCTGGTTTTAGTGTCAGAATGTGAAACCTGATACTGATGCATCCTTCTTGCCACCTTGGGGAGCCAACTTCCTGAAGAGGGCAGAGAGGAAAGATGGAAAGAATCTAGACTTAAAAAAAATTTTTTTTAATGTTTATTTTTGAGAGAGAGAGAGAGAGAGACAGAGCATAAGTGGGGAGGGGCAGAGAGAGAGAGAGAGAGAGAGAATCCAAAGCAGGCTCCAGGCTCTGAGCTGTCAGCACAGAGCTCAATGTGGGGCTGGAACTCATGAACCGTGAGATCATGACCTGAGTCAAAGTCGGAAGCTTAACCAACTGAGCCACCCGGGCAACCAAAGAATCTGGTCTTTTTAATGATGTTGCAGAGATATAGTAACCAGCCCTGGAAGAATGCTATTTTAGGGTTATTTGAAGTGAAATAATTAATCTTGCATTGTTTAAGCTGCTTTTATTTGGTATTTCTATTAACTAGAGCCATTGATGTTTACCAAAATTATGAATAGTGTTTTGGAATTAGGAAAAATCCAATAAAACTGGTAAAATAGACAAACAAAATTGAGATTTTGACAGAAAAAAATTTAACTTAGAAAAGGAAGGAAACCCTGATTATTATTTGCAGATGGTATTCCTGCATCCTTGGAAAACTCTGGGGAAGATTAGTGATGTCGGGTGAGTGTCCCTGAGGCTGCCCTTTTATGAGGTCGACACATTCGCTCATCGGATGCTACTTTTGTAAGGAGACTTTTGTCTAAGGACCAGACCATTCTCCAACACAGCAAAAGTCTTTAGTTTTAGATGTAAACCTGAATCTTGATGTTAATAGAATCCTTTGAATTAAGAAGCCAGTGCTACGTTTGGAAGGTAAGAGTCCAGTGGAATCACAGCTCAGTGAGTTTTCACAAAGTGAAAAACTGCGACCACAATACAGAACAAGAAACAGAATATTGCCAGCATCTCAGAAACCATCATAATAACTTATTTCTCTCCCCACTGCTGATGAGGTTTTGGGTTAGAGGGAGTTTTTTTTAATTTTTTATTTTGAAATAATTTTGGACTTATTACAAAGAGTCCCCATGTGCCTTTCACCCAGTCTCCCGTAATGGTAACATCTTACATTAACCGTAGTACAGTTGTCAAAATGACACTAACATTAGTACTATACTCTTAGCTAATTAGATTCTATTCACATTTTATCAGGGTTTTTCTGGTTAATGCTCTTTTTTCTGTTCCAAAATCCAATCCAGAATTTCTCACTGCATTTTGTCCTCCTGCCTCCTTAGGCACCTTCAATTTGTGACAGTTCCTCAGTCTTTCCTTGCCTTTTATGACGTTGACATCTGTGATGCGTCCTCGGGTATTTTGTAGAATGTCCGTCAATTTCAGTTGATGTGATGTCTTCTCATGCTTCAGTTGAGGCTATGCATTTTGGGGAAGAATGCCACAGAGGTGATCTGCCTTCTCAGTGCATGATGTCAGAAAGTACACGAAGTTACTATGTCTTATCACTGGTGATGTCGACCTTGATGAGTCAGTTGAGGTGGTGTTTGCCTTCACTATAAAGTTGTTGCTTCCCTATTATAATTAATAAGTACCTTGTATGGAGATACTTTGAGACTATGCAAATATCCTGGTTTTCCTTAAATATTCACTCACTATTTTTAGCATTCATCAGATGATAATGCCTACAGCAACTATCACTGTGGTGCTCTAATGGTGATTTTCCATTTTTTCATTTCTTGTACACTTATTACTTGGAATGTTTCTGTATATAGTTTATATCAATATGGGCCCATGGATATTTATTTTTATTCTTTAACTTACAGGGCAACGTAGTGTTATTGGTCAAATAGTTCCACATTTGGTCACGGGGAGTCCTTTCAGATTTACTTCTGTGCCAACCATGCCCCCATTTTGTCTTTTCTTTGTTTTTCTTTTTTAAAGCATTTTCTTACTTCTTGGTACCACGTAATGCTCCAGGCTTAACTTGTACTTTGTTCCGTCCCTGGAACTGATCACTTATCAGAGGAGCCTTGGTTTCTTTTATTGGATCCTGGTATTTAGAAATCAGTATCTGGGCACTGGCGGTGCTTATTGCTATGGGAGTGGCAGTGTTTCTATGCCTTCCTATCAGTCAGCAGTAGGAAATACACCGTGTATGTTATGTCATGTATATTCATGCGTCTATATTTATTTGTATCTATCATTTGCCTAATCATAAATTTATCCCCATACTTCTGATTCAGTCCAGCATCACAAAGTTTATTCAAGCATCCCTCTTTGTTCATTTGTAATATACAAAGCTTTGCTAAGTGTGTGACAAATTTACCAACTATTGTACAATGTTTGCCTTTAGTCTTCCCCATTTTTAATTGAATCGTCTCTTCATTGAGTTAAGATTCTCTTGTCAGGTATATGATTTGCAAATATTGTCTCCCATTCTGTGGACAGCCTTTTCGTTAAGTTGATGGCATCACTTACTGCACAGAAGCTTTTAATTTTGATGAATTTCATTTTTATCTGTTCTTTCCATTGTCACTTATGCTTTGTGTGTTGCACTGAAGAAGGTTTTTGTCTAATCCAAAGTCACGAGTATTACTTCTCTGTTTTATTTTAAGAGTCTTATAGTTTTTGTTCTTGCATTTAGATCTGCAATTTACTTTGTGTTAATGTTTGTGTATGGTAAAAGAAAAGCATCCAACTTCGTTCTTCAACACGTAAATATCTAGTTGTCCCTGCACCATTTATTAAAGAGACTGCTCTTTCCCTCATTTAATGGTCTTGGCAACCTTATTAAAAATCAATTCACCATAAATATAAGGATTTATTTCTGGACTTGTGATTCTGTTCAATTTATCAATATGTTTATCTTTATGAAAGTACCACACTATCCTTTTTTTAAAATATGTAGAGCTTTACCTTTTTTTTTTTAGTTTACTTATTTTTTAAGAGAAAAAGAACATGCACGTGTGCAAGAGGGGGAGGGGCAGAGAGAGACAGAGAGAGAGAGAGAGAGAGAGAGAATCCCAAGTAGGCTCTGCACTGTCAGCACAGAGTCCAACATGGGGCTCAAATTCATTAACTGTGAGATCTGAGATCATGACCTGAGCCAAAAATCAAGAGTCCGTAGCTTAAACGACTAAGGCACCCAGGTGCCCCACACAATATCTTGATAAATATAGTTTGTTGTAAGTTTGGAAGTTGGGTTGAATGAGTACTTTAACTTTCTTCTTCTGTTTCATTTTTAAAATATACATATATCATGCATTTCAATATGAGTTTTAGGATCAGCTTATCAATTTTTTTCTGAAAAGCCATTATCAACATTCCCCACCAGAGTGATACATTTGTTACAATCAATAACCCCACACTGACACATCATATTTGCCTCAAGTCCATAGTTTAAATTCTGGTTCACTTTGGTTTTGTACATTCTTTCGGTTTGGACAAATGTAGAATGACATGTATTCACCATTCTTGTATCATACAGAATATTTTTCACTGACCTAAAAATCTATGTTCTGCCTGTTTATCCCTCCTTACTTTGCAACTTCTGATAACCACTAATATTTTTGCTATCTTCATAGTTTTGCATTTTCCAGAATGTCATAATGTTGGAATCCTACAACATGTAGCCTTTTCAGATTGGCTTCTTTCACTTAGTAATATGCGTTTAGGATTCATCCATGTTTTTTCATGGCTTGATAGCTCATTTCTTTTAGCACTGAGTAATATTCCATATTTATCTATTCACCTACTGAAGGACATCTTAATTGCTTCTAAGTTTGGTCAAATATGAACAAAACTGCTATAAACATCCATGTCCAGATTTTTGTGTGGACATGTTTTCAACTCCTTTAGATAAATACAAAGGAGGGTGTTTGCTGGATCTCATGGTAAGAGTATGTTTAGTTTTATAAGAAACTGCCAAACCGTCTCTCAAAGTGTCTGCACCATTTTGCATGCCCACCAACAATGAATGAGAGTTTCCATTGTTCCACGTGCTTGTCAGCATCTGAGGTTGGTGTTCCAGATTTTGGCCATTCTAATAGATATATAGTGGTATTTCATTGCTGTTTTAATCTTCATTTTCCTGATGACATATGAGGTGGAGCATCTTTTCAAATGCTTCTTTGGCCTCTGTATATTCTCCTTGGTGAGGTAATAGTTCTAACCTTTTGCCCATTTTGGAATTGGGTTCTTTTCTTTTCTTACTATAGATTTTAATTAAGAGTTCTTTGTATATTTTATGTAACAGTCCCTAATCAGACATGTATTTTGCAAAAATTGTCTCCAGACTTTTCATTTGCTTAACAGTGGCCTTAATAGAGCAGAAAGTTTTAATCTTAATAAAGTCGAATTTATTATTATTTTTTACTTTCATGGATCATGCTTTTAGCATCGTATGTAAAACACCATCACTAAACCCAAAATCACCTAAAATTTCTACTATATTACCTTCTAGGAGTTTTAGAGTTTTGCATTTTAGATTCAGGTCTATGATCTATTTTGAGTTACTTTTTGTGAGGGATATAAGCTCTGTGTCTAGATTCTTTTTTTTTTTTTTTTTCACATACGGATGTTCTGTTGTCCCAGCACCATTTGTTGAAAAGACTTTCTTCGTTGTGCTGCCTTTGCTATTTTGCCAAAGATCAGTTGATTGTATTTATGTGGGTGCTACTTCTAAGCTCTCCATTCTGTTCATCAAATATTTTTTTTTTTTCTATTCTTTCACCAATACCACACCATGTTGATTACTGTAGCTTCATGGTGAGGCTTGAAGTCAAATAGTGCCAATTCTCCAACTTTGTTCTTTTTCTTCAGTATTGTGTTGGCCGTTCTCGGTCTTTTGTCTCTACATATAAACTTTAGAATCAGTTTTGTTTGTTTCTTTGTTTTGTTGTCCACGAGATAACTTGCAGGGATTTTGATTGTTATTATATTGAATATATATATAGTTTAAGTTGGAAGAACTGACATCTTAACGGTTAGAGTCCTGTAACCATGAACATGGATTATCTCCCCATTTATTTATTTTTTGATTTCTTTCATCACGGTTTTATTGTTTTCCTCATATATACCTTGTACATATTTTGATAGATTTATACCTGCGCTTTCATTTTAGAGGGTGCTAATGTAAATGCTATAGCGTTTTCAGTTTCAAATTCCATTTGTTCATTATTGTTATATAGGAAAGCAATTGGCTTTATTATATTAATTTTGTATCTTACAACCTTTCTATAATGGCTTGTTAGTTCCAGTTTCCCTGTTGATTTATTTGGATTTTCTACATAGAAGATCATGTCATCTGTGAACAAGACAGTCCCAATCTGTATAGCTTTCATTTCCCTGTCTTGTCTTATTACATTAGCTAGAAATTCTGTTACAATGTTAAAAAGGATAGTGAGAAAGGTTTAATGAATTTTTACTTCATTTTTATAGTATATAGACCCAGAATTTCATTTTTTTATAATTTCTATTTTGTTACTGATATTTTGAAACATTATCAAACTTTCCTTTGTTTCCTTTATTTCTTTATTCTTGGTCTTCATTTGGTTTTTAAATGTATGATGACTTATGTAAGATGACTTAGCTATTTTTAAGTCTTTATGTACTAAATATGACATGTAAGCCATCTCAGAGGAGTTTCTTTTGCCTGTTTTTTTCCTCTATCAGCTACTGCTTCCTATATGTGTGTGTGCCTTCTAAATTTTGTTGAAAAATTATATATTGATGCAACTCTTCGACTCTGATTTCATTTACCCCTTCCTGAGGTCTGTAATCTTTGTTATTGTTTGCTTCTTTATTTATTTATTGACTTGGTTAGATATTTCAGTCAAATGTATTTTCCCCACAGTGTGCAATCCTTTGATGTTGCACCTCAGAAGCCTCAGCTTCGAGCGTGTACACCGTCACCCTGACCAGACCACCTGAAACTCCCAGCGATGACAATGGCTTTAGCTGATCTCATTTAACAAATGTCTTTCTCTGTTCTCCCTGCTAACCTTCTAGCTGGCCTGCCTAGCTTGATAGCATGCCCAATGGTAAGCCTCCACTAATTGCTCTGCTGTTTTCTACAGTGCCCTGGGGGTACAAATTGTTCCATAGTCTGATCCAGTTAAAATAGAACCCTTTGCTAAATTAACCTTTCAAGCAAATAACTGAGGCTTGTTCTGTCCATAAGAGGGCTCTTTTAGCTTCTCCCTATTCTTTTAAACTTCTAACTGGTCTACCACTTTGCTTACTGGTATCATGGAACTACAAGTTTCCTCTTAATTGCTCATAACCAAAATGTCGACTCTTTTTGACAGTGTCCATAGACTTTAAGTTGCCCAAACTGTGTTCTAAATAAAGTCGGTTCTTTTTGTTTTTAAGAAACATTTCTTTTTTTAAATGTTTGTTTATTTATCTTTGAGAGAGAATGAGAGGGGGAGAGAGGGAGCCCATGCACACAAGTAGGGGAGAGGCAGAGAGAGAAAGTGCTAGAGTACCTCAAGTAGGCTCTACATTGGCAGAGCTTGAACTCATGTGGGACTTGAACTCATGAACCATGAGATCATGACCTGAGCAGAAATCAAGAGTCTGATGCTCAGTCGGTTGACTGAGCCACCCAGGTGCCCCTAAATAAAGTCAGTTCTGCTGGGGAGAGCTATGAAGCTCTCTTTTCTTGGCCTGCCTCTACAATGTGCCACTGGTCCATAGCTGAGGTTGAAGACAGTGATCTCTCTCAGAGTGACATCACTACTCTACAAATTAGGTTTGGGTGGGGGTGGTAGCCACTAGCCTTGGCTTGTCTCTCCTGGCGTGGAACTTTCACCATCAAAACAATGTGGGGTAAAGGGTGACTGGGGCCAATAAATCTCAGCTTGCTTCACCTGGAATAGGGCTTCTTCCATACAAGTTGGGGCTGGGGGGAAGAATCGAAACCCAGGCATCTTAGCTGCCTGGACTACAACTCCTGCAACACAGAATTGGGGGAGGTGAATAAAAACTTCTGGTAACCTGCTTCTCCCGGTAGAAACTGTACCCTTAAAGTAGGAGCTTGGAGGAGGAGTGCCATCCTTTTGGCTGCATTACTGGTCATGGGCAGTGACTGGTCATGGGCAGGGAGCAGGTCATGGATCAAATGCCATACTCTCCCTTTCCTCACCAAAATTTACATTTGGTAACTTTTCTTAAATAAACGTTTCTCCATTTGCTGTATCTTAGATGATTTCCAGAAACTTATATAGTAACTTTTTGTAATTTTCACCAATTATAATTCATTATCATAGAGAAGATCCCTGGAACTCCTCATGCTGCCATCCCAAGAGCCTCCTTTTTTTATTCTTTTATCTGTAAAAGACTAAATGAAATTTATAGTATTTTTCCCTTATATATTTTATATAATACTCCCCTGAAGCCATCTGATCTTAGAGCTTTCTTGTTGAAAGGCTTTAAGGAGGAGATAATCCCTTCACTAGATCTAGAACTCTTCAAGTTATCTAGTTTGTGAGTAAATTTTAGTATTTCTTACCTTTTAAGTAGTTGGTCAATTTCATTCACGTTGTCAAATTCATGAACACTGAGTTGATCATAACATTCTCTTTATATCCTTTTGACGTCTGTGGGATTGTAGTGATGGCCTACTTTTCATTTCTAACATTAAAACTTTATAATTTCTTTTATTTTTTCTTGGTCATTTTGGATAGAAATTTATAAATTTTACTACTTTTCTTCTCAAAGGAAACACCTTTAGGTTTCATTTATTGTCATAGTTGTTCTGCTTTCAGTTTCATTGATATCTACACTTACTTTTTATTATTTCTTCCTTTTGTTTATTTTTAGTTCAACTTACTTTTCTTTAGATTTTTTAACGTGGAAGCTTATATTATCTCACTTATCTCACTGATGTGCGATCTTTCTCTTTATAATGTAAACATCTAATGCTATAATTTCCCCCCTATGTACTATATTAGCAGCATTACATAACTTTTGATATATTGTATTTTTAGAGTGTGGTTTTTTTTTTTTTGGTCAGTTCGAAATATTTAAAAATTTCTCCTGAGACTTCCTTTTTAACTCATAGGTTATTTTGAAGTGTTTTTAAATCAAATATTTGTAATTTCCTCATTATTTCTTTTCTATTAATTTTTAGTTTAATTCTTTCAGGGTCTGAGAATATGGTGTATGTTTTCCATTAATTTCCATTTTTAAGCTTTTAAATTATTGATTAAGTCTAACCTGTTATGTTCCATGTGTGTTTTGTTTTATTGTTGTTCTTGTTGTTGTTGTTAAATGCTAGTTAGGTCATTATAGTTGATAATGTTTTCAGGTCTTCTGTATCCTTACTGATGTTTTGTCTGGTTCTTCTCTCCTTTACCAAAAGAGGAATGTTTAAGTCTCTAATCATAATTATTAATTTGCTAATTTCTCTTTTCAGTTCCATAGGTTGTTTCTTGATGTATTTTGAAACTCTGCTGTTAGGTGGATCATATTAACATTTTTATGTCTCCCTGGAAAAAAAATTGACCCCTTTTTCATTACTTAATATTCTTCTTTACCCCTGATAACACTCCTTGATCTGCTATTTTGATATTAATGCAACTGCTCAGTCTTTTGATTAGTGTTTGTATAGCATATCTTTTTCCATCTTTATACTTTTGTTTTCTACTTTTATTGTTGAGATAGAGTCGACATGAAGTGTTATAATGTTTTCGGGTGTATAAATAGTGATTGAACAATTCTACTGGGCTCAGTGCTCACCGTGATAAATGCCGTCACCATCTGCCACCACAGAATGCTCATGCACTGCTGGTGGCAACATAAATCGGTGCGTCCATCCTTATACTTTTAACATATGTATAACTACATTTACTGCGGCTGTCCTGTGGGCAATATACAGGTGGTTCTTGTTCTATCCAGCCTGACAATTTGTCTTTCTTCCCTGGTATGTTTGCACTGTTCTCATTTTAAGTGATGCTGATTAAAATTGTTGGTTTAATATATACTGACTTTCCAGCTCTTTTCTATTTTGCTTTGTTTATTTTTCTCTTTTTCTGCCTCTTCTTGTATTCTTTTTATAATTTCACTTTATCTCCTTTATTGATAAAGAAGATTTAGTTGTGGTTCTAGGGTCTATAATATACGTGTTTTATAACATACGTCTTGAGTTCATCAATGTCTACATTTAAATAAGATTATGTGTAATGTAGGAAACTTATAACAGTATATTCTTAACTCCTCCTTTTCCTCCATCATGCTATTGTTGTCATATGTTGTGCTTTTCTATAAGCTATGCATGCGGTACATAATCCTACTGTCTTTGCTTTACATAATCAGCTGTTTTTTAGAGTAATTAAAATAAGAAAATGATTTCATGTTACTTCTATTCTAGCACTATTCCTTTTTTTGTGTAGGTCTAAATTCCTGTTGTCATATTTCTTTGGCCCAGAAAACTTCTTCCATCAAACTCCCAGTTTATTACTTTTTTAATCTGAAAAAAAAGTCTTAGTTTTCTTTAACTTTTAAGCATATTTTTGGCTGAGTAGAAAATTTCGATTGACAGGATTTTTTTTGTTCTTTAAGAAGTTTAGAGATGTCACACCATTGTCTTCTAGTTTGATCGCTTCTAATGAAAAGTCTGCCTTGATTATTATCTTCATTCTTGTGTAAGTAATGTGTCTTTTTCTCTGACCTCCTTCAAGGTTTTCTTTACATTTTGTTTTTATCAGTTTGAATATGATATTCTCAGGTGTGATGTAGTGTGCATGCGGTGAATGTGTATTTGTGTATATTTGGTGTTTTTCCTGCTTGGTGTTGCCTGAACTTCTCCTATCTGATATATGGTGTCTGTCATTATTTTAAAAAAAATTATTCACCTTTATTTCTTTAATTTTTTTCCTCACTACTCAGTCTCTTCTCCTTCTGGGATTCTAATTATATATATAATAGACCATTCACTATTGCCTCGCAGCTCTGGGATAATCTCTTCTACTGGATATTCCTCCTCTTGTTCTTCTCTTTCAAGTTTCAATTTGTGTAATATCTGTGGATCTATCTTCAAGTTCACTGAATTTCTCCGTGTGTTTTGGGCTGAGTTATGCCCCAAATGTATACATTGAAGTCCTATCCCACAATAGCTCAGAATATGACTAATTAATAGAGTCTGTTTTGGTAAACTTTTTAAAGAAATCATTAAGTTGAAATGAAGTCGTTAGGCTGAGTCCTAATATAATATTATTGGTGTTATTCCTGGTGGAGGTGATTAGGACACAGACATAGACAGAAGGAAGATCATGTGAAGATACAGGGAGAACATGACCATCTGCAAGCCAAGGAGAGAGGTGTCAGAGGCCTATCAACTCCTCAATTTTAGTCTTCTAGCTTACCAGATTGAGGAGGACATACTTGTGTTATTTAACCTGCCAAATCTGTGATACTTTGTAATGGCAGCCCTAGCAAACTAATACACCTTGGCCCCCAAGTCTACTGAGGAACCTGTCAAGGACGGTCTTTATCTCCATTATTATTCTTCATTTCTAACACTTCCATTTGATACTTTTTTATAGTTTGCTTCTCTCTGATGAAATTACCCAATTGATATTGCATGTTGTCTCTATTTTTAATTAGAGCCTTTACATATTAACCATAGTTATTTGAAATTTCTTGCTAGATGGTTCTATCATCTATGCCGTATCTGAGTGTGATTTTAAGGATTGCTTTGTTTTTTTGGTGCTTTTTTTTTCTTTGCTAATGCTTTGCAATTTTTATGAAGACAAGATATTTTGTGTTACTACAGTAAAGACCGGGATAGACAGTGTTTATGTCTAGCAATGGGCACACCTTTCTTTCTGCTGGGACTTTATTGTCGGGTTAGAATTAATCTAATTAGGAATTGAACTGGGTTTGAGATTTGTTGTTGCTATGGTTTCCCTCTCTGTGCTACATATTTTTCTAGTGGGTGAGACTGTTTAATCAGAAGACTTTTTATTTTACAGCACCTTCCCAAACTCTCAGCTTTTGGTCTCTCTCTTCACGTGCTGCCTCAAAGAGGGTCTACGACTTGCAGGTGGCTTCTTAGCAAGAGCTGGTTACTGTGGTGTGGTGGCTTGGGATATAATCTACTGTCTTGACTGAGCTTCTACCTGAAGGCTAGTCTAAGACCTAGGTCTTATGTTTGCAGCTCTATCCACACGCCTTCTATTTCCCATTATGTCATTCTGGGTCCAATATGTATCCCTGCCCCTCTACCAGGGGCAGAGGTGATTTTTTTCATCTCCTTCCCTTATTTTTAATGGACAACAGTGGTTTTTGCCCTTCTCTTCTGAACATTAAGGCTTCTGTTCTATAAGAAAGATCAGGGAGGAACGCCTGGGTGGTTTCATCGGTCAAGCAGTCAACTCTAGATTTTAGGTCAGGTCATGATCTCACAGTTTGTGAGATGGAACCCCTCATTGGACTGAACTCTGACAATGTGGAGCCTGCTTGGGATTCTCTCTGTCTCTGTCTGTCTCTTTCTCTCTTTCTCTCTCCCTCTCTCTCTCTCTCTCTCTGCCCCCCCGCTCCATGTGCTCTCCCTCTCTCAAAATAAATAAACTTAAAAAAAATTTTTAAAAGAAAGATAAAGGAGAAGGGTGTTGACAAAGTTATTTCACTGCTCCAAACCCTTTTAGAACATTTTTTCCTACCATCTAATGGTAAATGATCATTGTTACCATGGACATGTAAATATGTAAAGTATGTCCTGTGAGGTTTTTCCTTTTTTTGTTGGGAGGTCAAATTAAATAGTAAAGATGTAAGGAGAAGTTCTTTCCATTTCCCTTTTTTCATCAGCAACACAGAACAGAAATACAATGGAAATATCATCAAACATGTACATTTCTGGCTGACGTTAGGGCTGGTCAGTGATGATCTAATCTTCTTCGTAGTCACGCTGTGGGACTGCATTTTTCCCACTCCCACGAAGCTGGGCATGTTACTTTAACTCATTCTGGCAGATGGAAGTTCAGTAGAAATGTTAGGACACAGTTTGAAATTCTGTATGCTTTCTCTTCCTGCCACCAGAGGAGCTGCTTATACTCCAGATAGTGACAGGGCTCCCAGGCTGGAGTCCAGAGGGGAAAGCTGAGAAATGGATCCCATAGTCAAGTCACAATAAACATGGAGTGTACGTAAGAAATAAACTTTCATTGATATAAGCCACTGGCATCTTAGGTGTGCTTTTTATCTAGCTCTTTGGATCAGTACGATTACAGTTCTCAGGGAAATGAATTTCAGCAGTGTTACGTACATCTCTGTCCACATCTGGGCCATCCCTGAACGTGCAAGGTCCAGGCCAGATGGCTGCGTTGTCAACAACCCTTGATATTTTCATTGTGGAAAAGATGCATTGAAAGTCTCACGAGGTCCTCAAGTTTCGTTAAGGGTGTAGGCAGTTGGAGATAAAGCTAGCATCAACTTGGTACAAACACCTTGTCAATGGTTAGATTTCTTTACATGTAGGATTTTTAAATTGGGGTGTATTTTTATTTTCACAAATATCTCCAAAGTCCTGCTCTTCCTTCTCCATTTAACAAGTAACAGGCATCCCTTTCTCACACCCTTTGGGGAATAACTTTTTCCAGCTATTGTGTTTGCTCTTAAAAGTTACATTCCTCTTCTGTGTGAAATTGCCACATTACTCCCAAAAGATTATAGGGATGTATGTCATTCAATCATTGACCTATGTAATGGAAACCATCATTTGTTTTGAGATGAATACATATACACACATATATCCACATACCCCACCTCACCCCACACACATCTGATTGACGTCTACTCTCACGGAACTGCTGTGAAAAATTATGTAAACTTATGTCTTCCAAAGACATACCTTTAGTTTTACATATGGCCATTGTAAATTTCTTTTTAAAATTATGTGTTTTGTGGTGAGATACATGATTACACACAAGGCGGAAATTATGTTCCTTTTCAATAATTGCCAGTAGTTGAGGCAGTGGCAGAGAAAAACTACACTATAACTAGCATTTTCATCTCTTTGAAGAAACGACAAAGGAGTTTATGCACCCTGTTTTGAAAAGCTTATGGTGATACAGACAAGAAATCTGGGGAGGCAGGGACTCAGACGTGCAGTGTAGTTTGACAGCGAATACAGCCCTCTCTCCACCAGTGATTAATTTTCAGACGATCTGATCCCCAGCCAGAGAAGGAAGACTTTCAGAGGGTGCCTTATAGGGAAGAAAAAT
Organism: Panthera uncia; assembly: GCF_023721935.1. Classification (NCBI taxonomy): domain Eukaryota; kingdom Metazoa; phylum Chordata; class Mammalia; order Carnivora; family Felidae; genus Panthera; species Panthera uncia. The sequence continues at coordinate 9,529,274 of NW_026057581.1, forward strand.
CAGGCTTTGAGTTCTGGGCACCCGGATGTTTGCCTCTTTCAGGTACTTTGCTCATTTAGTGATACCATTTTGTGAGGGATTTTGTTTAGTTTTTCTATCAGTATTTCCCCTCACACTTCAGTAAAATGTAAAATAAACTTACTGGCTGCCAAAACCAAGCTTATAAGTAAACGATGATGGAAAGACAAAAGGCAGAGTGTTGCCCTAGAGGGCGGGGAGAGGAATGAGCATCCAGCCTTCCCGAAGTCTTTATATGATTCTCCTTGCAATGACTAGGAAAAATAGATGGAAATATTCAGGAGGAGAAAATTTTTTAAAAGATTAGAAAGGAAGGAGGCCAGCAACAAATATGTGACACAAAATGTTCTGAAGCTCCTTCCCTGCTCTCACTCTCCAAGCTGCTTTGGCTTGGCTTCAGGTTCCAGGGTGTGGCTCAAAGGCACCTCTATCTCCTGGAGTCTTGTCTGTGCCAAGAACCCTTGGTCCTGAATGCCTCTGGGAGCCTGGCTTGGTTCTGGGGAACTGCCATAAGCTCTGGTGACTATATAGATATATATATTTTTTATTCCAAAACCTTTTTCCTCCCCCTCAACCGGTTCTACCTCTTTCCATTTTCTTCGCAGTTTGACATATCCTGAAGTAGGTGAAAAGCAACCAGTAACATAGAATGGCAAGGGGGAAAGAATTGTCCGAAGTTCTTAGACCAAAAAATTAAAGGAAGAACACAAGTTCACTTTACTGAAGCCTCCAATGAATCCTTCTGATCTCTGTTCCCATATAACTTCCTCAATCATTGCTCCTGTCAACACATAATTTTCTCTTCATCTGAACTCCTACGGTTCTTTTGGTTTCCATCATTTATGCTGACTCTTTAGATATTTACTCCAGGATCATCCTTGAAGACTTCAGGTTTTCATGGTCTTATCATAGCAGTGTATTTTCTTCTCAGAGTTTACAGTCCATCTGTGGAAAGCTAGCCATAAGTTCCCCTGTCTTGCTTAACTCTTCCAAAGCACAGAATTGTTGCATAAACATGACTGAGAAAGTCATCATAGTCCTTTTTCCCCTGCTAGAAATCATACAATAGCAACAAATGAACAACAAAAACCTCTAGAAACTCTAATTTTATCAAACACAGAAGACAGTTATTAAAAAAAAAAAAAAACAAAAAAACACGGGATTTTGGAATTATAAGCAGTTGTCAGAACTCTCTCGGGAGGCAGTAAATCTATGAAATCCCAAGAGGGAGAAGGAGCCCAACAGCAGGAGAGCTCAGAGGATAATAATAAAATTATAGTGACTGGAAGCGAGGTGTTCACCTTGAATTTACAATTTATAATCATTTTTGCAGAAAAACAAATTCAGCTGGCACTGAAGCCAACAAGCTATTGATAAAAACCTCACCTTTCACTATGTTTGACCAAAAGAATCAGAGGATTTAGAGCTACAAAAAAAAAAAAAAAAAAAATCATGCAGTTGAGCCCTATTTGTAGACTGCGATCTATCTTTGTGGCAGCGAATAAAGATGCATTGCGTAGTGAAAATTCACAGTTTACTCTGGCTGCAGCTCCTCCATTTTCCCACCAAATGTCTAAAGATACTGATCCAATAATATTCAACCTATTCAATGACAGGTAATGTGATAAGAACCAGCTCAGCAACCATACAAAATTCTTACATGAAAACATAGGCAAAAACAGCATCAAAACTCACCCCACAGGGGTGCCTGGGTGACTCAGTCGGTTAAGTGTCTGACTCTTGATTTCAGCTCAGGTCATGGTCTCATGGTTCATGGGTTCAGGCCCCACATAGGGCGCCATGCTGTGCATGATTGTCTCTCTCTCTCTCTCTCAAAATAAATAAATAAACATAAAGAAAAAACTCACCTACAAGGAAAACTTATAAGAAAAATGGTGAATATTTGACCTCGGAATTTTCCAGTAAATAAAAAATTAATTAATTAATTAATTAAACAATATCCTTTAAAAATTTAGATCACTAGTCAGCAACACTAGAACTCAGTGAAATATGGAAATTGCATTTGGAGGAGATAAAAGTTGCCCTGGTGGGACTCTGGAAAAAAAAATTAGAAGTAAAACTAAAATCATCACAGAGACAGCAATGAAACTTCAAGGAGCTCTACCCAGGGTACACTGTGGAAAATATAGTAAAGGAAATAGATAACAGAAATGAAACATATAAGCAAAAGGTGTTAGAATTAGTGGAATAAAAGAGTTTTGAAGGTCAGAAATAAAATAATAGAGACAGAAAGCAAGCAAAAATTTAAAAAACAACAACAACATACATATAATTGGAATCCCCAAAGAAAGAAAAAAACAATAAAATGGAAAATAGATTATTTTTATAGAAATCATAAGGAGCGCGTGGGTGGCTCAGTCGGTTAGGCGTGCAGCTCTTGGTTTTGGCTCAGGTCATGATCTCATAGTTGGTGAGTTCAAGCCCCACAGAGTTCAAGCCCCACACTGCTGACAGTGTGGAGCCTGCCTGGGATTCTCTGTCTCCCTCTCTCTCTATCCCTTCCCTGCTTGCTCTCTCTCACTCAAAAATAAATAAAAACTTTAAAAAAAAGGAAGAAATAATTAAAGAAAGCTTCTCTAAAATGAATCTGTCTTGAATTTTTACATTAGGAAGGTAATAAACACTGAACCCCAAAACAGTAGAAGCTACACCATAACTAGGCTAATAATGCTATTGAGATTTCCAGATTTAAACAGAAGGATCATTTAAGTCATCAAGCTAAATGATTAATCCACAAATGAGAAAAGATACAACGATCAGGTTTTCTGCATATTTCTCTATAGCAATATGCAAAGTCAGAAGTCAATAGGGCAACATATAAAAGGTATTCATAAAAAGAAAGGACTGTATTTTATATCCAGATAAACCAACCATCAAGAATAAAGTTTTAAATTAAAAAAAAAATTACTGCTTACTCATTTTTGAGTGAGAGAGGGAGAGCAAGCGTATGAGCAGGGGAGGAACAGAGAGGGAGACAGCAAATCACAGAATCCAAAGCAGGCTCCAGGCTCTGAGCCCGATGTGGGGCTCGAACTCCCAAACTATGAGATCATGACCCGAGCTGAAGTCTGATGCTTAACCTACTGAGCCACCCAGGCGTCCCAAGAATACAGTTTTTAAGTATAGAAAACCTAAGCTTCTTTTAAGGAAACGACCAGTAGATAATATTCAGCTAAGAGAAGAGTGGGAAGTATATGTCAACAAAACTGGTTTTCAGTCTTGAAGGCATCTACTCACGGGATTGAGGATAAAACACATGTGAGTAGAATGTCAATATATAGATAGGCGTCCATGCCAATGTAGATGTTATATGCCCCCCCAAAATTGGAGAAGTGAAAGAAGATGGGTACATTTCTGGGGTGATTCATCTGTGACACCTCAGGGCCAAAGCCTGACAATAAGTGTTCATAACTCACATAAGAAAAGTAGAGGCTTTTTTAATAGCACAAAGTAAAACAACAAAGATGAAAATATTGCTAAAGAAAATAAGGTGAAGGCAAGAAGGTACAGGAAAAAAATATAGGAAAAACTACTGTTCATGTTAGGTAACTGTTAGACATTGAGTAAATATATATCTAAAGACAGATCATTCCGAAAGGGGTAAAGTAATATCTCACCGTGGCTTTGATTTGCATTTCCCAGATGATGAGTGATGTTGAGCATCTTTTCATGTGTCCATTGACAATTTCTTAGATCTTCTTTGGAAAAATGTCTATTCAGTTCTCCTGGCCATTTTTTAACCATATTGCTTGTGGTTTTGGTATTGACTTGTAGACATTATTTATATATTTGGGATATTAAGATAAAGTAGGGACCAGCAAACCACAGCTTATGGGCCAAATCTAGTCCATTGCCTGTTTTTGTATGGCCGGCCTACAAAATAAGGATAGTTTTTCCTTTTTTAAAATGGCTTAAAAAATCAAAAGGAAGACACTAGTTCATGATACGTGAAAATGGTAAAAAAATTCAAAATTCAGTACGCATAAAAGAGTTTTATTTGTACAGACCTATTCATCAGCATATTTTCTCTGGCTACTCTTGTCTTACAATGGCACAGCTGATTAACGATGACAGAGACTCTCTGGCCTGTATTTTCTAATTGTAGTAAATTAGACAAATGATAGATCTAATATGTAAAGACAAAATCTGTTGTGTTTTTTTCCCTTAAAAAACCCCAAATTATTAGCTGACTTAGTCTAGAAAGAAAAAGAGAAAAACTACAATTAAAAACAAACAATGAAACACAACTGAGCAGTAAAGGGGGAACTGACTATACGGGAACTGAAGAAATCTAAGATTCATGAGAAAGCTAAATTTTAAAACTTGCATGAAGTAGATTCTTTTTCAGAGAAACATGATTTTTACAAAATGGCATCAAGAAATATAAAAAATCTAAACATAGCCATTTCAATAGAAGCAATGGATAAAATTAGCAAAAGCCTGCTTCCAGCAAAGTAACAGGTCTAGACAATTTCATAAGGGAATTTAAAAGCAAATAACGCCAAGATTGTTTCAACTGTTCTAGAGAATAGCAGACAAGAGAGAACCTCGAAATTCATTTTGGGAAGAGGGTATACAGTAGATCGTGAAAGCTGATAAAGGTGTTGCACAAATAAAATTATAGATTAATCTCACTTATAAATAATGATGGACTGTTCTAAGGAAAATGGTAGTCAATGCAATCCAAAAGCATAAAAAGAATAATTATTTTGACAGAGGAATGTATCCTAGAAGTACAAGAATGGTTCATTATTAAGAACTATGTTAAAGTATGACTTATAATGTTCAGGGAAAAACGATCATTTCCATACAGGCTGAAAAGTCATTTGATAAAATATAATAACCATTCTTCACAACCACATTCAGTTAAATAAGAATGGACGGACACCTTTAAAACTCAGTAAACATATATTCATCTCAATCCAGAAGTCAGCATCATGTTCAGCAGAGATATACTAAGAGTATGCCTACTAAAATCAAGACAAGAATGCTACCCCTCTATCATCCTACAAAGGACGGGCATTACTAGTCAATGAAACCAGACAAGATAAAGGAAAAGAAGAAGCATAAACATTATAACACATGACAGTGTGAAGATAATATTATTGTACATTTGAAAATCAACTAAAACACTGTAAAGAGTGACAGAATTCAGGGAAATAAGAGATATAAACATTAAGAAATGGAAATTAATAGAATAACAAATGTGTTCTGTACCAAAACCAGGCAGTTAGGACACATAATGGGAAACACATTTAAAACAGCAAAAATAAGCAAAACAATGTTTCTAGAAATAAACTTAAAAATACACAAACCTATGGGTGCCTGGGTGGCTCAATTGGTTAAGCGTCCGACTTCAGCTCAGGTCATGATCTCACGGTTTGTGGGTTCGAGTCCCGTGTTGGGCTCTGTGTTGATAGCATGGAGCCTGGAGCCTGCCTCGGATTCTGGGTCTCCCTCTTTCTCTCTGCCCTTCCCCCGCTTGCACTCTGTCTCTCTCTGTCTCTGTCTCTCTCTCTCTCAAAAACAAATAAATGTTAAAAAAATATTTTAAAAAAATACACAAACCCATATGAAGAAAACTTAAAACACTCTCAAATGTAAAGGCAAAGATGGGCCTTTCAATAATTGGCATAGTATAAACCACCTGGTGAAAATTTTTAACACATATTTCATACCCAACATCAGGATCAATTTCAAATAGAGTTTATTTTCACATTAAAGAAATGAAGTCCTAAAAGTCATAGGGGGAAAAAATGGCAGAATTCATTTGTAAACCTGAAGTGAGAAATTCCTTTTAACCAACAACTCAAAATCCACATTGTAAAAGACAATATAAGAGAACAAAAAAGAAACTTCTGCAAGCAAATGCAAGCAAAACAAAATGAGCACCATGAATAAAATCAACAAAAGATATAAATCAGGGGGAAAGAATTGCAATCCATATCACAGGTAAAGAGATTTTTTTCTTCGTTCCTTTTGTTTTTTAAAAAAAAAAAGTTTATTTATTTATTGTCTGTGTGTGTGTGTGTGTGAGAGAGAGAGAGAGAGAAAGAGAGCAGCATGAGAGGGGAAGGGGCAGAGAGAGAGGGAGACAGATAATCCCAAGCAAGCTCTGCGGCCAGCACATGGAGCCCATGGCAGGGATCCAACTCCCGAACCATGAGATCATGACTTGAGCTGAAATTAAGAGTCGGAGGCTTAACCAATTGAGCCACCCAGGCGCCCCGAGATTTTTTTTTTCTTAATATGTAAATAGCTTCTTCAAGTCAATAGTAAAAGACAAACAGTTGAGTAGAAAAAAGTGAGAAATGGTTTAAAATGGTTTACAGGCAAAAAGCTTATCAAAACTCTTCAACCAGGCACCGGGGTGGCTCAGTGGGTTAAACGTCCAAGTCTTGGTTTGATCCAAGTCATGATCTCATGATATGTGAGATCGAGCCGCACGTGGAGCTCTTTGCACTAACAGGGCGGAGCCTACTTGGGACGGTCTCTCACCCTCTCTCTCTGCCCCTCCCCTGCTTTCTCTCTCTCTCGCTCTCTCTCTAAATAAATAAACATTTTCTGAAAAGCAACTCTTAAGCATATGACAAATGATCGCCTTCACTCATACTAAAGTAAAACCGCATGGATATATCACTTTTTTTTTTTAATTTTCATTTATTTTTGAGAGAAAGAGAGGAACAAGCCCAAGCAGGGGAGGGAGAGAAAGAGACAGAGGATCCAAAGAGGGCTTGGAGCTGACAGCAGAGAGCCTGATGCAGGGCTTGAATTCATGAACTGTGTGATCATGACCTGATCCTAAGTCGGACTCATAACCAACTGAGCCACCAGGAACCCTGGATACTTTTTAATCCATAGGGTAAACTCAAATTCCAAACCATATAGTAGAAGCTGGGGGGAAATACACTCTCTCACACACTGCTGATGGAAATGTGTTGTCACAGAGTTCCCAGCCACTGTGCTGGAAGGTGCTGACCTCCTCTGGGGTCTCTGGCAGCTGGGATGGTCTCTGGCTTGTGAGACCTCCTAGGCTTGTTCCGTTAGCCACAAGTCACTTTTGTAGGGCTCCAAATCCCTTCCGGTTCATCCCAATGCTAGTGGTTTTATTTACTATGACTGTTATGATGCGGAAAAGCTTAGGAAGCCCTGAAATGGTACAATTATTATAGAGGGCATTTTGATAAGACCTATCAAAAAGATAAACTTACATAACTTTGGATGTGTTTAAATTTCGGAATTAATCCTGTTGCTACACCTGCAGACATGTTCAATGAAATATATTCAAGTTTTCCAGTGTATCAGTATCTGTAATAGCAAAATATTGGAAAGAACCCAAATGTCTATAAAGAGGTTACTAGGGATTAGATAGATTATGATCATCCAAGCAATGGGTCATTAGTCAGTGACACTAAAAACCAAGAGAGAGAGAGAGAGAGAGAGATTATATGATAATATGGAAAGATCTCCAAGCATATTATTAATCAAAAAAGGAGGTGCAAAACAGTGTATATGGTACGCTAACTTTTGTCTAAAAACAGAGAGAAAAATATATATTCATAATTGCCAGCATGTACATTAAGAAACTCTGGAAGGATACGTAGTGGACAGTGCTTTCCTGGAGCAGGCGATGTGAATTGAGAACTGGTAAATGGGGGTCAGAGCTAGAAGACATTCCACTGTGTATATTTCTGTATTTTTAAACTGTTTAAAACATTTTTGTTTATATATTTATATATTTTATACATTACTTATATTTTATATACAATATAATATAAATAGTATATAAATATTATCTAAAATGCATATTTTAGATAAAATAAAATATGTTTATTTTATTTTTGAGAGAAAGAGACAGAGCATGAGCAGGAGAGGCACAGAGAGAGAGAGAGAGAGAGACAGAGGCACAGAATTGGACGCAGCCTCCAAGCTCGGAGCTGTCAGCACAGAGCCCATAGCGGGGCTTGAACCCATGAGTGGTGAGATCATGTTCTGAGCTGAAGTTGGACGCTTAACTGACCGAGCCACCCACGTGTCTCTTAACTGTTGTCGATTTTTGAACAATTAATTACCATAGCAAAACTATCAAAATGAAAACAGTGCAGCAGTATCTTTTTCCAAAGCAAGGAATTCGGACAAGCGATGGGACTGGTGAAAAAAAGCACAACGTTACGTCAACTTTCAGACTTAAAAAAATGTATATTGAAGCTCTCCGGGCATGTCCTGGTCAGGAGGTGGCAAATGTCCTCCTAAACAATTTTCCCCAAGCCATTGGTAATCTCACCCTCTGCTCTGATGTTTTGAGGTGCTGAGAGAATAGGCTCTTTTCTGAACTATTTGCCTTCCCCTCAGTCCGGTTCAAAGCAGCCTCCTACTGACAGTATTTTTTAAGGAAAGCTAGAATCAATCCCTCGGATAGAAAGTTGAGTCCAATCGTGATTCTAAGGCAATAGGGAAGATGTGGAGATCCCAGACTTTAGGAGAGCCTATTAGGTAGGAGTCCAGGTTCCCTGTTGAGAAGCTTTCCTCTATTGCTGTAAGATTAGGGTCAGGAAGAGAGAGACTTTAATTTCACCCACCTCAGGGTGCACGTGTAGAGCATAGGGGAGGGTGTGGTCCGCTTAGAAAGTGCTCCGTAAGGGTTCGTTACTATTCTTTTCATTATGCAAGTCTTGTAAGAGTCAATAATGTCTCCCCCAACGAACCCACAGACACCTTGAAGCTTCACTGCACATTTCTTCTCTACTTGCCACTGTGCCTACGAAAGTGCCGGGTAGGGCCTGCTGCTTTTTAAATTAACTGGGAGAGCAACTACCAAGCTAGACTTCTGACATTTTAGTAATTTTTCAAAGGACAACTAATAGTAAAGCTGAAGATGACAGATTGTCTCCTGGTTTTAAATTAGGACAGTGCAGTGGTTGAAAACACGCACCTTGGAATCAGATGACTAGAGAACATTGTCCCAGCTCCACAAATTACTCTATATCTCCATGTTTCAGATCCTTGCCCCGGTGAGCTCAGTGCCAGGCTCATCAGGGTGTTGAGACGATGCTTGCCCAGTGCCAGGCAAATAAGAAGCAGGTGCTGGCTGGGGTGCCTCAGTAGCTCAGTCGGGTAAGCATCCCACTCTGGATTTCGGCTCAGGCCATGATCCCACAGTGGTGGATCGAGTCCCACGTCCTGCTCCATGCTGAGTGGGGCGTCTGCTTAGGATTCTGTCTCTCTCCCTCTCTCTCTCTACCCCTCCGGCCTCTGTCTCAAATAAGTAAACATTAAAAAAAAAAACAACTTTGGAAAAAATGCAGGTGCAATTATATAGGAGCTGTCATTTTTGTCTTTGAATATGTCAACATGATCCATCTCAAACACTTCTGGCACTCAGTCAATACGAGGAGGAAAAAAATCGCATTCCAAAGACAAATTCCCAGAATTAATGCCCAGTATGTACATTGAAGGGAAGGCTGAGGTTGATTTTTTGGGAAAACTTCCGTCTCATCCATCAGAATTGGTATCATTTTCTAATTTCAGAGGTTCATTACACTCTCTCCAAAGTCTACGATACTTCAATGGTGTTTTATGCCTTACATCTTGGCTCTTAGAGGAATACTCTTTTATAAATAGCACAAGGTCACAAGTTACAAAAGCCAACGATTCACAGGGGATCTTCTTGTGAGGGGCTGCAGCTGTCCCAGCTTCTCCTGATGAAAGCTCTGCTTCTTTGCCTTGCCCCAATACCATTAAATGCCCATTTGGTAAATTTTATTTTACTGTAATGATAATTCAGATTATGTTCAGAAATGCAACCGCCTTGCTCGCTGCTGCTGTTGCTGTCTCCAAACCTCCTGGTAAAAGCGCTTTATACAATTTGCCAAAAGGCAGATAGATATTCTTTAACTGCCTCCCTGCTGTGTGAGCTCAGTGCCTCAGAATAAACACGCGGTCCATGATGATAACTCTTGGAGTGTCACCGAGTGGAATTCTGCCCGAGCCGTATCTCTGGGGTCCCAAGTATCTGATTATGGACTTCTGGGGTATTAGGTGCTACTTTACTTCAGTCTCAATCTGTTCCAAGTCTGTGGGGAGATCACCATGATGAAATGTTATCTCAAGTGAACATAAAATTAAATAATCTACTGTATAATGCAAGGCTCGGATTATTAAATGTACCAGGATAGACCATCTGTCATGATATAAACCATTTTGATCGAAAATATATATGTCTGGGAGTTGAGAGCAAATTTCATAACCTGGTAAAAGATTTGTGTCCTTGTGACAGAGACGCTTAGTGAAGAGGTAAGTCTCGTTAGAAATATGCATAGGCACGTCTTCCATTAGAAATATATGTGTGTGTATATCTGGGTCTCAATTCCACCAGCTCTATAATAGGGATAATAACGTCTCATAGTATATGTATTTCATACGTCGTTACAGGTATAAAGATCAAGTAAGAAAGTCTGTTAAAAGCTTTATTTCAGTGTCTCAGTCGGAATGTAAAAAAAAATATATATATATGTATTAAGTGTTTTCAGAACCCAGGAACACCCTTTTGTATGCACAACACTTTTAAAGTTCTACTGCTTAAAAAAAAAAAAAAAAATCCACTACTTGGCTTGAGGCAAAAATAATGGCCCAGACAGGAGGCAGAACTAACTGATTGGGTAAACGAAGCAGTATTCACTGGAGTGACATCAGGAATCTTGGAGTGGAAAGCAGCTTAAATGTCATTTTTTCAACCAAATGAATTATAATTTGGGTTTCTTGACTCAACACCCTGTCCTCTGTTCCACTTTTCAGGGACCCTGTTGGCAGGATTTCCTCAGGTAGAAAGGCTATCGTGGGAACATAACAAGCTGCATATTCTGAGGTACAGAGGCTTGCCTCTTATTTAAATCATATAATATGATAACACTGAGCAGAACTGGTTCTAGTACCGCACCTGCATCCTCAAAATGGATTATTTTTATTTTACCTTGTGCTCAACTAGGATTCTGCTAAACCCAGAACTGTCCCCGTTTTACTACAACGACCCATTCATTGTGTAACAGATATTGTATATCCCTTGAAAGTAAAGACTGACTTATTCATCTTTATATTTCTATCAGTGACTACATAATGCTTTCCATATCCAAGATTCCTAATCAACATTTGATGGATATGTTAATGGTTTCTCTAGAAAATCCTTCTAGATAACTCATATTGTTTTTTTTTTTAATTTTTATATATTTATTTTTATTTTTGAGAGACAGAGAGAGACAGAGTGTGAGCAGGGGAGGGGCAGAAAGAGAGAGAGGGATGCACAGAATCTGAAGCAGGCTCCAGGTTCTTAACTGTCAGCATAGAGCCCAGTATGGGGCTTGAACTCACAAACCACAATATCGTGACCTGAGCTGAAGTAGGATGCTTAACCAACTGAGCCACCCAGGTGCCCCTAGATAACTCACATTATTAAAGGAATATTCTACTTGTCATTATAGCTTACGTGCAGATTTGTGTTTTTAGTAAAGCATGAGATTCATGGGATGATTGGAGTTTGTTGTTTTTCCATACGGCTTTGATGTAGACAATTCCTATAAGGAATAAACAGAAAGATGAATGTAATTAATGCTTCTTTTTAGGTCAGTTTTTCTGGAAGACTTGTCAACAATTAAGCATCAAATACAAATGCTACGTGGCTCTTTCCTCCCAATATTTTTTCTATCGATCTTAATTTCTAAGTGATAAATATTCGTTAGCATACTGCATTGTAAAATTCAATTTTCAGCACTTAAATACCAATAAACGTGTCTTTAAAAAATTAGCAGTACTAAGTGTTGATAAGAATACAGAGCAACTGGAATTCTCAGATGTTGTTTGTTTGATATAAAATGATACAACTACTTTGGGAAACAGCGTGGTCATTTCTCATAAAGTTAAACAGTATGCACTTACTATATGACCAGGAAAAAATATTTTTAAGTATTTATCCAAGAGGAAAAGAAACAAATGTTATAGGAAACCTATATGTTAATGTTCAGAGTTATAAAGAAAAATGGAAACCACAGAAAAGTCCCTTAAATGGTGGTATAGCCCTACGATAGAATAATATGCAGCAATAAAAAAGGAACAGATACACATAATAACTTGGATAAATCTTAAAAGCATTGTGTTAAATAAAAGTCAGATTCAAATGTACAATATGATTCCTTTTATTAATTAATTAATTAATTTATTTATTTATTTTAAAGTTTGTTTATTTTGAGAGAGAGAAAAAAAGAGAGAGAGGGCAAGCAAGAAGGTGTGGGGGATGAGCAGAGATAGAGGGACAAAGAGAGAATCCCAAGAATCCCCCACACTGTCAGCACAGAAGCCAATGCAGGACTCAAACTCACTAACTGGAAGATTATGAGCTAAGCTGAAACAAAGAGTAGGTGCTTAACCGACTGGTCTACCCAGGTACCCCTTTATGACTCCTTTTCTATGGCATCCAGCAAAAGAAAAAATTTATAGGGGCTGGAAATTCACCAGTGGTTGGCCAGAGGCATTTGCTGAAGGAGAGGGAGGGGATTCGAGCAAGGAGTGACCACAGAAAGACCTACGGGAAATTTTTGTCATGAAAGAGATATTTATGTACTTGTTGATTATGGTAGTTGTTACATGACATTTGACAAAACCCAGGGAATGTTTCTCTAAAAAAAAGATGAATTTCAATATATGTAAATCCCACCTGAGGAAGCAAAGAGAAAGATGTCAACATGCTATTATGCTGTTTAAAATATTATATAGTAAGTATTACATTGAATTTTTCTTGAATTTAATTATAGAAGAAAAATTGAAGGAAGACAAAAGGAAAGCTGAAATTCTGCTTTATTATCTATTAACAGAGTTATCAATGTCTAAAAATCATTTTAAGGTTAAGAAAATAATCTATGAAAAACTGAGAAAACAAGCATCGGTATTGTTTTTAGCCATATTTTCACTGGACATAGTACAGATTGACTCCCCACTATGAAGATAAGAGCACTAATGCTCCTGCCACTTTCTCTGTCTGCCCCCCTTTCTCCTCCTGATCTTGTTAATTATTGTTTCATATTCTCAAGGTTTCATTTGTTTACATTCTACTTTATAACAATAAACTGCAAACTAGTTTGCACACACCCTCTAAGTCCATCTAGCTTCTTTGATTCTTTATTTTCAGTAATTTCACAATTCGTTGAACTTTTGTCATCATATGGGTGGGTTTTATTTTGTTTTGTTGTTTTTAAACTTTTTTAGTGTTTATTTATTTTTGAGAGGGGGGAGCAGAGAGAGAAGGGAGACAGAGGATCTGAAGCAGGCTCCAGATTCTGCACTGACAGTAGAGAGCTGGATGCGGGGGCTTGAACTCATGAACTGTGAGATCATGACCTGAGCTGAGGTCAGATGCTTAACTGCTGAGTCACCCAGGCACCCCCGTTTTGTTGTTTTTAAGTTACAATGAACACATCAGGACTGGGTCATGTAGTGTGTAGTGATAATCCGTGAATTTCTTTCACATTGTTCAACTCTGCCTTTTGCCTTTAGATTTCAGTTAGGTCATTCTGGGGCTTCATGGTCACAATTTCCTCCATCCAGAACTTTGAGGACAAATATCGGATTCCCATCACTGAGCATTGTTGAAGAGAAGTCTGTTCTTTCTTCTTCAAGGTTACTCACTTTTTCTGTCAGGATTACAGAAAAATTCTCTATTTTGCATCCAAGTCCAATGCAGCAAGATGTGTCTTGATTTAAGTGTGCTTTCTTAATCTTTCTTAATTTAGGTTGTTTTTGTTTTTGCTTTTTGTCTGAAAGGAATTTTCTCTTAATCCCTTTAAATACCTTTTCTTCTCAATTTGCCGAGTTTTTAAATTCATGGATGTCCAATTACTATACATAGGATCATTCTTCTCTGTATTCCATCACTACTAGCTTTTCTCTGTTGCCTAATGTCTACATTTTTCATGAGCCTTCACTGTACTTCTCAAACCTTTCTCTTTGTAATTATCAATGATGTATGCTGTGGCTCTTCTGTTTCTAATTTATTTGTTAGTTCTTTAATGATATGATTTTTGTCCTTCATTTGTTTGTGTAGCTCTGTGGTCTCTTCCCTACTCATTCTGGATATATTAAATCTGTGTCCTTGGGAAGATTTTTTTATAGAACAAAATATGTATACAGAATTACATAATGTGAATAAATTCTCTGAGGTAATTTGTCTAATGCCACAGTTCACCCCATCTAATGGGAGGTGTGCCCCTTTCCCATGGGAGAGATATTCTCAGAGTCTGGGTATTTCTCCAAGACAGATATAGGGCCCTGGAGCCTTGACATCCTTCTTGCAGTCACTTGGACCCTTCCCACTTCATTCCTTTCCTCCCAGCAGATGTTGCTACTACTTCCTAGGAAGAGGAAGAAAGTCATAGCTAAGAATATCTCCTCAGGATGAATCTCTCGTCCTCTGGGGTATTGGTGAGAATGCCAAGGTCGGGTTGACTCATCAGTGCAGTGTTTGCATTGAAGGTAGTAATTATTGGGTCTACACTCTTTCGCGTCATGCCTCTATGCCAAGTTCCTGCATTTGTTTCCTTGGTTTTTGCTTGATGACACTGGGTCATCCCTTCATAATGGGTCGATGTAAGGGATTCCTACATTACTGCTTTCGGGGCACCATCATAGCATTGGGTCCCCCTCTCTAGTCTGCAGTGCCTGACTCTTTGAAATACAACAAAGACAGAAAGAGTTGCACGGTTATTTCAGGTGCAAACCATGAACTCTAATTATAAAATCTCTTTCCTCAACAAGTCTTTGACCCCAACACTAGAAATTAACCTGAAAAAATCTATTCATTCACTCCAGTACATAAAGTGTGTGGGTGGTGGAACAAACCATTAAAAAATGATTTCTGGTGAAATTTAGAATGGCACTCCCAGAAATATCCTTTATTGTGCTAATACTTATAAATGAAATGTCTGGGGACAATGAGCACACTACAAGGAGGTCATTAATCTAGGACATGTCTGCACCTTATGCCCAGCTCACTACGTAAACACATTAGCCAGGTGATTTCTCAGATATTCTCTGCCTTTGCTGTTTTAACATGACCACTGACAAAGTGCTCCTGGCTTCCAGTGTTTGGGCCCAAACTTATACTGCTAAGCCCTCTTGCAGCAGTATTTCCCGCACAGCTGTGATACAATGTCCTTTGAGAAGGCCACAAAAATACAGTCTTGTCACAGATCTGGAGGTCACTGGTCAATCTGCATAAGGATCCCATGGGAGGTGCTGGGCCTTGAAGATTAATCTTGTAGAAAACTTGAGAGCCCAGAAGATTACGTTGGAGACTACTTGTCTAGTGTTGCACAGGGTCGTTGCTCAGTCCATACTTCATCATTGATTAATTTTCCTTCTGGAACTTTACAAAGGCCTATGGCAAAAACAAAATAACAGGACCATTTCCCTTAACCTCACCCTAGTGTGCTTTTCTATTAAGTTTAGAGAAATGAAAACAAACCAATTTATTATTCTTGGAAAGAAAAATTCACATTTTGGTGTGATTTTGCCTGTGTGACAAACTAAATTTAAGAGGGTACTTATAATCATATAGGAAACCTGAAATGGATTTTGAGAGAGAATTACTTCACTCATGCCATTCCCCTCCAAGACAGACTAACTCACTAAAAATTTCAAATAACTGGTTGAAGTTCTTTCCAGGTTTCAAAGATGAAAGACGAGTGTATTATCATCTCTAGAAAGTGCTCTTAAATTCAACTCCACCGTCCGACTTTCTTCTAAGGTAATGGATATCCAGAGCTGTGGAAGGGACTGCATTGTGCGTGGTAAGCAGCTGACAGTGGAGATGTTAGGGAAACAGGTTTATAACAATACTCTGTCCTGTCCTTCAGCCTTCTGTCCCTTCCATAATCACCTGAGGCTCTTTTGCTGGAATTACAAACAGCAAGTGCTGTGGTCAGTAAGATAAGGATTGCAGTTCTTTTGGCCCACCCCATAATGTTAACCAAGTTGAAGCCAGATGGAAGTGAGACAAGTGGAGATAAGAGAAAAGTTGCCTCTTCAAGGTCACGCTATATAGGCCGTCATCGAAGTTGTAGGCTGTATCCACCTGCTTCCTTGGGAAAATAAAACCTAATCTCTTTGAATTGTGCTTAAGTCTACAAACTCTAAGAGAATGGAGATGCATCTTTCAACTAGGAGATAATAGGGGAAGGCTTTTCTTCCCGCCAAACAGGAAAGCTCCGTGTAAGCCCTAGTCTCTCCCTAATCTCTGTTCACTGGCGTCATGGGTCATTTGCAGCATCTTGGTGAGGTAACACATAGGAGGCGAGTTCTGGGCTGGGCCTGCAAATGAACCTTGTTGAGGAATGGCTGGGTGAGCTGTTATTGCTATAAATAGAGAAAGGATCTTTCTCATTCACTTCGGAACTGTAGGAAAGAAGAAACAAAAAAACCCCAAAAACTTCACAAGACAACAGGCTGAATACAAAAAAATGCAATTATCTTTTATTCATTCATATTCCATTTAGTAAGAGAAAAATTATATGCTGTTGGGCTTGGTAGCCTTTAAAACATTGAAAAATCAATCAATCAAATAAATTAGGTACTTTGGAATTTTATAGCCGATGCCAAGGACATGCCATAGGGATTGCTTATGAATTCAGAACTATTTTTTCTAAGATATATTGCATTAACAACATTTGAAATGATTTGAAGCAATACAATATAACAAAAGTAAATGTAGAAGGAGAAATAAAAGCAGCCGGGCAGGGGCTTCATTCGGAAGGGGAAAATCCATGCAAAGCTTGGCCCTGTTACATTTCAGATGTGGTATCAGGGCTTTCTTTTTCAAAAAAAAAAAACTTCAAATAGAGTCTGCCAAAGCCCATGGGTGGCCTTGTTGTACAGAGTGGGGAAAGTCTTTGTCACATACTTCTCAGCCTGAGAAATCATTATACAGAATCAACCAGAATCAACCACTCTTCCCCAGGCAGTGTCCATATTCCCTGGGAATTCTAAGGTCAGCCTCTCTACTAAAGCCCTGGGCAACTGTTCCGTGGACCTAGCTATCAATGTGAAGGCAACATTCATGCCCCGTGTAATTTTGTCTGTCTATCCAGCTCTCTAGAAATGCAATTACTTATTTGTATGCCGATTGTCATTGGGGGACATTTGCATACATATTTTAACCCATCCATTTATCAGTTGCTTTTTGTATTTTCTGTCATCAGAGCTTTAGCATCTGAAGATACGTATTAGTTGACATGTTTTTGTGCTCTTCCAATGTAAAGCCCAACATACATAAATCAGAAGTACTATATGATGCTGAAATACTCCCAAGCTTTGTAAGAATAAGCAGATTCTAAGCAGATTTTAAGCTAAAAGAGTATTATATTATACTTATTAACTGAAAAAAATCCTTTTGTGCTCTTACAAGTATCCACACATCTTAACCAACAATTGGAAAAAGCACCAGACCTGCGTCGGAGAAAAGCCTGGCTTCAAATCTGGCCTGACACTAACAACCAGTAAAACTTCAATTTGTTTATCTCCAAATTGAAAGACGGTGCTTTGACATTCTATTTTTCTAGATGCCATATCATCTTATACAAATACATACAAATATACATATCCTGGCTGATAGTTAAGGGAAAGTCTTGGAGTCTGCTGATGGAACAGGCCGAGTTGAAAAGTATGATTCAAGTTCATGACAGTCTCTTTAATGCAGAAGAATCTTAGAGCTAATTATATAAAGTGCTTCCAAGCTCTTGTTTCAATCCTGATAGGGGCCTTTTATTCAACCTTCAAACATTCCCAGTGAACCTTCTCTGTCCTGTTACCCTGTTACCAGGACCGCAAGGCAAACTGTATACGTCCCGCTGCTCATAGATTTCCTAAATTACAGAGAAGTGGAGTGTGGTTTTGCAGAGATAAGGAAATAAAGAGGGGCTGAAGTTTCCCCAAAGAGAAGCAGTGGCTGCTGGGGTGAAGATCCGATTAAGGGAAAAGAAATCAGAGAAGAGAAAACAGCCAAGCAAAGGGCCTGCTTATGGGATTGGAGAGTGACAAAATCTGGGGCCCGAACTCTTTCAGAAATCACGTAACTCTTTCTCATCTCCCTCTCCTCCCTTCCCAACCTTGACCCCATACCAGGGAACTAGGAAACATCTCATTTGGCAAACTGGTGTGGGACCTTTGGGATGCAGTGGGCAGAAGGCACTGCAATCTGAAATCTCATGGCTGTGCCGGCTCCTCGTCACCTTAGTCTTTTTAAACATTATTGTTTTCCTAAGTAGGATATATTTTCAAACACACAGAAAATAATGTGACATCACTGCCCCCCCCATTCATCTTCATCACGTGTTAATATTGATGCTAATATTTAGTGACATTGACAAAGATCTTTTTTCTTTTTAATATAGAAATACAATCTTACACCCTCAGTTAAAATGCTAGCTTTTCACCCATCCGATTACATTTCCTCTCTGTATTGCCACTATTCACCTGAGGGAAAGGGGTGCTACCCGCCTGCCGGAAGTACAGCATCTGAGTGGCAAGTCAATGGTGGCCAACGCGTGGCCGGCAGGAGAGATGCCAGGCCACGGAAGCTACAGGTGAGATATCCAGGGGCAGGAGTTCCTGAAGAATCCATACTGTGCCCTGGGAAAGAAACGGCAGCATCTCCCAGACCCAGCCACACCGATGCCCACGTGATAGTTCTACCAAAAAAGCCGTGCCATTTCTTCCCTTCCTCCACTCCCCCACTCTTTCTCCGAGAGTGTGCAGGTCTTTTAAATTATATCCGTATCACTGATTCAGTCATGGTCCCAACAGGAAACAGATGGCACTCTCCAAACAGTATAATTTGAGGAGGGTTTATTTACAACAGGACTGTTTACAAAGATGTGGGTAGAGGGAACCACAAGAGACAGCAAAGTAACCCAAGGCCGATAGCAGCTGGTAGTTAACCCGCAGGCCCTGAGAGATGAGGGGAGGGAGTGCCTACTGGAACCCAGAAGCCCAGAGAGTGAAGCAGAGTCCAGTCCTTCGAGAGGAGCAGTAAACTGTTGTGGGACAAGGCCAGCCAGCCTACCTCTTGGCTAAATGCAGGAGAATGAATGCCCTAACATCAATTTCCAAACTCGGTCCGATCCCCTGCTGTGGATCCCTTAGGAAGCCAGAGGGCACTGGAACTCATTTACATAAATCTATACAGGTCAGTCATAAATTTACATGCCCAAAGTATTTTACCAACATTACAAAGCTTTGCTATGTGATATTTCATTGTTTCAGTACTAAATACAGTAAAACCTTGGACTGCAAGTAACTTGTTCTGAGTGTTCCGCAAGACGAGTAAACATCTCTAAAAAAATTTTAACTTGATAAACGAGCAATGTCTTGCAGTACGAGTCATACGTGATGCCGAACATCACATGATCACAACTGAGCCAATCGTTCTTGAAATTCGCTTTGATATACAAGTGCTTTGGATTACAAGCATGTTTCCAGAAGGAATTATGCTGACAAACCAAGGTTTTACTGTACTCTGCAGGTTCTATAACCGCTCCTTTGACCCAAGGATAATTTACAAATGAGTTTCTAAATTTTCAGATCTGTAAATTTATGGCTATCTTTTATAACTGCATACCAATTTTCCTGCTTTAAAATCAGAAAGCATGATCTCATGTAAATTTTTGTTGTTGTTGTTATTTCTTTTGTGACCTAGCAGATGGCCGATTAAAAACATATTCGGGGCGCCTGGGTGGCTCAGTTGGTTAAGCGTCTGATTTGGGTTCAGGTCATGATCTTGTGGTTGGTGAGTTCAAGCCCCACCTCGGGCTCTGTGCCTACAGCTTGGAGCCTGGAGGCTGCTTTGGATTCTGTGTCTCCCTCTCTGTGTCTGCTTCTCCCCCACTTTCTCTCTCTCTCTCTCTCTCTCTCTCAAAAATATATAAACATTAAAAATTTTTTTAATGTTCATTTTGTGGGGGATAAGATTGTATAGTCTCTAATTGTTGATTACAGAGTTCAATATGTCCATTAGATCTAGCTTGTTATTTTTTTGTTCAAATCTTATGTGTTCTGAATTTTTTAAATGTTTTTCTAAGAATTTCAAAGTTTTATGTGCTTGGCGATCTGATTTTTGTGAGTTTGGTCAACATTTTTAACTTTTCATTTTTCAGTTCCTTATTGCGATTCTGTCTATACAGTTATATACAATATAGTTATGTAACAAAAGTCAGGATGCTACCTGCCAAAAGGATTTAGCATTGCTGTGTAAGTCTTGCAAACATTTCCTCTATTATTATAACTTTCTTTGTCCTTAATAAGTTTTGCCTGGAATTCTCATTTATCTGCTGTTAACGTGGCTAAACAAGTTTATTTTTAACGATATTTTCTCAGATATATTTTTTAGCCTTTAACGTTCAAAACTTTTGTGTACTTACATTTTAAGTATCTCATAAACAGCATGTAGCTGGATTCAATTCTGTATTTTGGTCACTGACAGAAAATAAACAGCAATTTAAATCTATTTACTTTTATTGAGATTAATACATTTGAAATCTTTTTTTTAACAATGTTTATTTGTTTTTGAGAGAGAGAGAGAGAGAGAGAGAGAGAGAGAACACAAGTGGGGGAGGGTCAGAGAGAAAGGGGAACAGAAGCTCCAAAACGGACTCAGTGCTGACAGCAGAGAACCTTATGTGTGGCTTGAACTCACGAACCATGAGATCATGACCTGAGCTGAAATCAAGAGTTAGGTGCTCAACTGACTGAGCCACCCAAGCGCCCCTGTAATCTTTTGTTTCCTGTAGCTATGTTTTTTCTTTGCTATGGGCTTCTCTTTTCCTGATTTAATTGAATTGATAGAAACTTTTTCCTTCCTTCCTTCCTTCCTTCCTTCCTTCTTTCTTTTTCTTTCTTTCCTCTTCCTTCCTTCCTTCTTTCCTTCTTCCTTCCTTCCTTACCTCTTCCTTTCTTTTCTCTTCCTTTTTTTCTTTCTTCTTTCTTTCTTTCTTTCTTTCTTTCTTTCTTCTTTCTTTCTTTTCTTTCTTTCTCTCTTTCTCCTTCCTTCCTTCCTTCTTTCCTTCCTTCCTTCCTTTTTTCTCTTTTTATACTGGATTAGAACTTATAGATCTATTAATTTTATTTCTATTTTCTTATGGCATTCTTAATTCAATAATGTCTAGAGTTAAACTATTTCTCTACTATAGCCCCACAAAACTAATGATATTAAGTTCTTTAAACTTTGCATTTTCCTTTTAGTTTCCTTTTTGTGCTTTATTTGCACCTTGCTCACAAACCCCACCGAAGTCATTTATCTGAATTATTATGGCTGTTTAGAACTAATCCTTCCTTACTTTTACTATCAGTTTCTTTCCTCACTGCCTCCTGATCGCTTTTGATTCTTGAACTTTTGTTTCCTCCTTTGGTTTGGATTCCTCTCCTGCAGATGCTCATTCTTCTATAGTTTTTACAGCAAAGGGGTGTGGATGGTAAATTCTCCCAATAGTTTTTTTTTTTCCCCTAAAAGACCACATCTACTTTCTCCAAAGGGGCATTATAACCCTTTTAGCAGGCAGTTTGATATATATTCTCATCCAGTGTCCCTTAGGCCTCCTTAGTATTAGCCAAGCTAGAAATTCTGGCTTTGACTTCCTTATTCATTTTAACAGCATGAGGATTCCCTTTTGTAGGTTGAGCATCATTTTGTTACATCCTATATTTCTGAGGGACTGAAGGACAAGGCAGGTGCACATTTCAGCTCAGGTAACTGTAAGGCTTGCTCTTAATGTACTCGACAATATTGCGATGTAGGAACATTTTTCATTCTAAAATTATAGAACCTCACAGACTGTCTACAACATGTAATGCTCCAAATCCTGGGAATACAGAGGTGACTAAGGTACAGCCCATGATCTAAGTGACATGAAATTAATCACTGCAGTTAAAAGAGAGAATTTCTGAAATGGAGGTATGAATGATAGAGGAGCACAGCGAGAAAATCTGGCTCTCCATTTTCTTTTAGGGGGAGAATTGAATTTCAAAATACTGGTAAAGATTTGCCCAATTTCAAACAGGTATTAAACATAGAGCTGGGATATACGGTCCACACAAAATCTTGTGTTTTTGAAAGCAAGAAAAGCAGTTGTGTCCTCAATATCAGGGTTCCATTGTGAGCAGTGGGCATTGGCTTAGAATTCTGGTTACATATCACAGGGTGGATAAACACTTATTAAATACTCTTCCAAGGGTCTCACACCCCTTCATCCCTATCTCCATTTGAGGGAAAAATGAAAAATAAAAACAAACAAACAAAAAAACCTTCGCTCTGAATCTGAGCTCTCTCCAGCTTCTGCTTACTCAGCACTGAACGCAGAGCTCAGGGGCTAAATGAAAGTGGATTGTAAACCAGAAATTGCTATTCCAGAAAGTATGAGGTCACAGGAAACAGAAAAGAAGCCCTACTAAGATGAGAATTTAATTCTGGAGTAGAGGCTTGATAGAATTTTATACTCGGTGGGGGGGAAAGAGGTGCTATCTGGGACAGCTTGTAGCCTCAGTAAACAAGAACTTCACGTTGGAAACATCTAGGAAGCTGCAGCCAAGCCTCCTGCTGTTCCCTACTATTGATGAGTAGAGAGACTTTTCAGAGACCTCACCTTAATTTCCTGCCCAGTTGGCAGCCTTTGAATTTTTCAGTTAAGTTTTGCATTAAGTAAAGTTGTTTTTTTTCCTCCTTAAATGCCAATTTTGTCATGTGAGTAGTGTGTGTTTTTGATCTGGAAAATGCTCTGAAAGGCATTAATTGTTTCATCTGATATTAATTTGAAATGAAAAACAGAAAAGAAGGGGCGGGGCGGGTTTGCTACACTGATGATGTTTTGTAGCTAATTTGATTTTTTGGGTAGGAAGAAATGTCAGGAAAATCTTAGGTATTCACTTCAGCAAATATGTCTGCTGCCTCCTATTAACCCACCACCATTTTCTTTTCAGAAAATACTGCTGGAGACTTTGGCTGTCTGTGTAGCCTGTCCACCTCAGCCAAAGAGCTCACCCCCAGGTGATCCTCAGATTTCACACTGTCCTGGTGCCTGGCTTCTTAGGGTCATGAAAGAATGTCAGGGTTCTTAACATCTTCAATTTCTCACTATTAAAATATAGTTCTTTAGCAGCTAATAATTTAGGAGCTGACATGTATGGGAGAGAGCAACATAGATTAAAGAAAAGGAGTTTTTCCAGAAGGACAACATGAGACAATGAAAAGTGGAACGGGGGCATTATTTTTGTATTAGACGTGTGTTAAGTTGAGCGTGCATCTTAGCCCAGATCTTTCTCCTTGAATCTACTATCTCATTACCCTTGCCCCCATCTGCCTTCTCTTCTGATATTCCTTAAATGAGTGAGTGGCAACACCATTTAACCAATCCCCAAACTTAGAAACTTAGGCAAAATTTTGATTCCTTTGTTGTCCTTTCCAAATCCCGTGCTGTGATACTGTGATTTGTTATCATCTTTTGGGCACCCCTTTTGGGGTAAGCTCTGTAGAAAGTGTGTGTGTGTGTGTGTGTGTGCATATTTATATATATAGAAAGTGTATATATATGTGTAGAAAGTGTGTATATATGTAGACAGTGTGTGTGTGTGTGTGTGTGTGTGTGTGTGTGTGTATCTATATATCTGTGCATCCTGTTACTGTTCCATTTTGCGGATGGGAGAGTTGAGGCTCAGGAAGATTCAGCAGCGCGGTCACGTGCACACAGGCAACAGTGGCAGAGTCATAATGCATTACTTTCAGTTTCCTGAACGTGTCTCAGTGGTTGCCTTGAACCATTCTTCTCCACCTCTTTGACTATTCCTTACCTTTCTGACAGGGCTCAGCTTTAAATGCACTTCTTCCACTGATCCCGGGTCTTCCACGCCTGGTCTGCATGCCTATCTCGCCCCATCCTCCATATCTGCCCCCCTGTAATTGTCCCTATGGCACTGCACTGTAGCTCAGCTTAGTTGCCTATGACCACCATTGTATCACAGGCCTTATGGGGGTCAAGACCAAGCTGTCTCCCCTGCCATCAAATCCCTAGGCCGTGGCGTGCAGCAGAAGCCACACACTGGTTTAAAGAATGGAATAGTGTTGGCAGAATCAGAAACACAAACTCTGTTGACTTCTCAATTGCTGCATAGGGCCGGCCCTTTAATACTTTCCTTTCTGCAGAACTAGTCTCTGCCCGTAGAGCTGCTCCGTCTTCGTTCTCACGTGTTAAACTCATCCCCAGATTCTACAAGTTGCTTCCTCGAAGAAAGCAAATGCAAGTTTTTACCTTGTTTATTTAACAAAGCAGAGAGTTTCGCTTTTTGATGTTCTATCATATCAGCTCGGAAGGGACACGGCTTTCTTGCTTATCCCTCTTTGTGGTGCCATTTTATAAGATTATGAATTGTCAATGTCCAAGTGGAAACTAGAGACCATTTAATTAAATCCTTCTGAGGAGACGGAGTCCCAGAAAGATAAGGCAATTTACCCGAGGTCCTCTGCCGACAAGCAGTAGCTTCTTTCTATTTTATTTATTCTGTGTCTCTCCACAGTTTTTGCCTTTCTTGGGGTTAGATGGATCCCCATGTGGCGACATGACCATACATGCCGGTCCAAGTTCACCAATCTGCCTCGGGACATTCAACAGGGCTCCAGGGCTCTGCTTCACTTCTTTGAAGACAGCCAAAATGCTAACTTTAGGATTGAAGCCATTATCTGGTGTTACAACCTTAGAGCGGCCAGCAGAATGACCAGTCACACACAAAGAAGCAAAACATTGAACAGAACAACAGCCAATTCTGTCACGCATCCAAGGATTTGTAGCTCAGCCATGACATCTGGCAGAAGTATTTGCAGAGTCCAGTACTGAACTCACTGAAGCCGTGTACTCACATCTGGAGTCTAGACTGAGTGGCTCTCTCGTTTGGGCACCCAGCCTCTTCACACCTCATGCACCTCTCTCTCTCTCTGGGTCTCTCACTTTATCCCTTTTTCACTTTGCCAAAACTGTTTTTCCCCCCATCTGCCTCTCTCCTGATTTCTTGTCTTCTTTCATTTTTCTTTTCTCAAATCACTTAAGTTTTTCCTGATACTCCTGACAAACATCTTAGAGAAAAGCTTTTCCCAACAGTGAGGAGTCTATTGGGGCATAATGTCAAAGCGGACGGTGTCCTAGCAAGCTTCTGGGTCAAGGTCTTCTAACCAGCTGCATGACCTTAAAAACTCTGTATCAGTGGGTTTCAGTTTTTCTTATCTTAAAAAGGAAAAAGTAGGGCCATATTTGCTGTATTCCAACTTTTTTTTAAAGCTACAGAATCCTTTCTTCAAACAAATTCTTATGAGGAACATCAGTATGGAGAAAATACTGAAGAAAGGCTGTTTTGATTAACATGGGATGGGGAGAGAATGACTGTTCTACCCTTAAGAGTTCCTAGCAGATGCTGGGAGCCCCAGAATTCTGGAGTGCTCATTTAGAAAACCCCTGTGGATGATCGTCAAGGTGTCCTCTATTTGGTAGGTGTGCCAAAAATAATAACGATCATCACATATTCTCTTTGCCCCCTCGCATTCCTCAGTGCCGTGAGTTAGGCGCTGCATTGTGAATAGTTCTGGCCAATGCGGGCAAAAATAATTTGTCTCCTCTGAGTTGAAACAAAGGAAACCCATGTGTGGTTCTCCCTACTCCCTTCCCTTGCTACTGCGATTAAAAAGGCTGCCTCTTGCACAGGGTGCAGCTATGAGATTATGGACCCCTTATCAGTGTGGGTCCACAAATAACTATATGGAGCAGAGATTCATGTCCATAATGGACATGGTGTGGTTGAAAAATAACCCTTTGATATGTTAAGTTTGTGGAATGTAGGGGTTTTTATGATAGAATAAAGCTACCCTATGTTGTTAAAGGAGAGGTAAAGAGAACAAAATGAGGAGAACAAGATCCAACTCTCATGTTAGGTCTTATTTAACCATCTGCATGTGGGTGCATCTCTTTCTACTGGGTTATATCATTACACGGAACCCACAGTCCCCATGTTGGTTTATTTGAATCAAATTCAGCAGAAAAGGAGTATGCTGATTAACATAACTGGGAACAATTTGAATATCATTCATCTAGAACTTTTCAAATTCAAATAACAATTTTTAAACAAAACCCTTTCCTAAAATAGGAGCCCATACAATTTTATAGAGTCCTATACCTTGGAGATAAAATGTTAGAGCTACCAGAGCACATCTTTGGATAGGCTGGAGCAAAGGCTGCCTTTGCATCGTCATGTATGATGTCTGCTGTTCTTGAAGACTTTTCTGTCTCTCCTCTCCTTCCTCCCCTACCCACCCCTCCATCACCACCAACGGGGCCCTGCTAACTGAGGATTATTAGCAAATATAAATACTCCAGCTCCTTCCTGGGGGCAAGGGAGAAGTGGGGGTCACTCTGACTCACATGTTCTACATTGAATCCCTGAGTTCCCAGTAGGACGAAACTCCAGATAATAGGTTAATTGGTATAATAGCACACCACTTATTGGCTGCCTCTATTTCTCTGTCTCACTGTCCCCCCCAACCCTATTTCCCTCAATGGGTGTTTCCTAGTGTCACACCCAAATAAACCACTCACACTTAAATCCCTATCTCAAAATGTGGGAGAAACTCAAAGACAACAGCCATCCAGCCTAATCATTCTTCTTTCCATAGATTCAGATCTTATCTCTCTCTAGAAGATTTTTAAATGGATTTTTAAATTGAATAAGTAGCAATTTCAGGCAAGTAGGTGGGCTTTTTAAAATGGATATCTCAAAAGGGTTGAGCAATTTTCATGGAAATTCAGTTACACCTTCAACTGTGGAACCACAGATACACCTCTTGATGCGTTTTATAATTAAGGAGATTTGCTAGATGTTGTCTCTCACTTGTTTAAAAAATCTTTTTTTTTTTTAATTTTTTTTTAATGTTTATTTATTTTTGAGACAGAGAGAGACAGAGCATGGACGGAGGAGGGGCAGAGAGAGGGAGACACAGAATCGGAAGCAGGCTCCAGGCTCCAAGCCATCAGCCCAGAGCCTGACGCGGGGCTCGAACTCACGGATCGCGAGATCGTGACCTGAGCCGAAGTCAGACACCCAACCGACTGAGCCACCCAGGCGCCCCCCCCCCAAAAAAATATTGTAAGAACAGAATGCATCATGTTTTTATGTTGAGTCTAACATTTCCGTTGTTTCCAAGTGGGGGCACATTGTCACAGGATCAATGTCTTCAAAATGTCCGTGTTTTCCTAAGTCAAAGCTGTGCCAGGTTCTTGGGAGAATGTGGACTGTGGAATGGAAAGGGCTAATGGATATAAAGACAAGGAGTATATTTGCTGAAAGGCCTAATGTCAAGTAGCTGTGTATGTCGGACGCATTTGGTGCGTGAGATTGGAGAAATGATGTTTATGGGCACAGAATATAACGTCTGACTTTATGATTTCAGGAACGGCACAGTAACAAATCAAAACATAATTGTGAGGTGTGGCCACAGAAAGGAGTAGCTAAAATGAAGGACAATAGAGACAAGAGATTAAAAAGGTTTGTAGCCTCTGTGCGAGTGGTATTTCTAATCTGTGTTGGTAAAGAACTTCATGTTTCCAAATGCTACGTGTTCTTGTCACTCTTTATTTTGGCAGATTTCTCAGAAGGGTTAGCGTTGTCTATTCCCTTTATCTGGCAATACATTTCCCTTGGCTCCATGGCTACACAATTTTAGGAGTTTCCTTCTTTTCTCTTTCCATTCTTTTAGCAAATGCCTCTTTTTAAAATGTTGGTGTTCCATAGGGGTCAAGTCATACACTGTCGGTAATTCTCAGTCAGCATTTTCCCCTGGGTGATTACATTTGCTCCCCTGGTGTCCACTCCACCTGCATGCATGCTGAGGAGTCCCAAGTCAACATCTTTAGCCCAGACTCATTTCTCCTGTCCTTCAGTGAATCTCTGCCTGCGTACTTCACTGGTACCACAAACCCAACATGTTCGAAGCAGAATTTTACTCAACTTTGCCAGCTTTCTGCCCCCAACCCCCCCCACACACACACACACAAAAACAACCCTCACAAAACACTGTTTCTATTCTTCTTTCCTCTACCTTAATAAATGAGAACACTGGGACCCAAGCTCCATGAAGCCAGAGTTGTTTATAATTTTTTTTTCTACTGACATATCCCAAGTAGAACCATGCCCCCCCCCCAAAAAAAGAGTAGTTATTGTAAAAAGTACTTGGGTGAATGAGTGCTTGACTAGTGCATCCTCCATGAAATCAGTGAAAGTCGTATTTAGCTCTGACTCTGATTGGTTGCTCGCTACTTTTCTGTCCTCTTCATCAGAGTGCAAAAACTTACTAAGAATCCAGTAACAGGAAATAGGCGTAGCATGACATTAGTAGTACTAAAATTTGGTAGTTTCTGCCTTTCAATAAGGAAATAATGAAGCACATAGTCATAGTGTGACTAGGCAATATCATTTATGACTAATAATAATGCTTGAAAAGAACTTTGAGTCTTATGGGGGCAAATAATACACGGTGTTACATTTTTAAAAAGGGAACGTGGACTATTCTAAATATAGGATGTCTGAAATACACATATATAACTATACATATATTTAATATGCCAAGAAATGATTAGGAGAAAATATAACAATATGTTAATACCGATGATCCTTAGAATATTAGGTGATTTTTATTTTATTCTTTATATTCTTGGCCCTTTTCCAAACTGTCTACAGATAAGCTTATTTTATTTTTTTTAACGTTTATTTATTTTTGAGACAGAGAGAGACAGAGCATGAATGGGGGAGGGTCAGAGAGAGGGAGACACAGAATCTGAAACAGGCTCCAGGCTCTGAGCCGTCAGCACAGAGCCCGCCGCGGGGCTCGAACCCACGGACGGTGAGATCGTGACCTGAGCTGAAGTCGGACGCTCAGCCGACTGAGCCACTCAGGCGCCCCAGCATACTTTATTTTTATAAGAGAAATATGTAACTAAAATATTTGTATGTAAGAGAATCAAGGCTAAGCATTTTGTTCTTTTTTTTTTTTTTTTGTATTTTCATGGTTTTCCTTTATTATTCAGTGAATTTTACTGAAAACATGTTCTTTTGATTTCTAATAATGGAGCCAAATGCTTATTTTGCTGTAGAAGTATTCTATGGTTTCTTTTATTTCCTGTGTCTTATTGTTGTTCAAAGAACTAATATACAGTGGAGTATGGCGTTCTTTTTGTTTTATGCAACTATTTACAAAAGAATTGGGCCCTAGGTGCTTCTGTAAAAAATACAGAGCCAAGCAGATCAAATTTGATTTTTATATTAAAAAAGGGGTGGATGAAATACCATTATCCTGAATTTTAACTGTCATTCATGAACTTTTAGAAAAGAAGGAAGGAAGGAAGGAAGGACGGAAGGAAGGAAGGAAGGAAGGAAGAAGGAAGGAGGGAAGGAAGGAAGAGGAAACAGAAAGTTGTTCTCTTTCTGTTTTCCTTTGCTGGGACAGAAGAAAAGTGTTTTGGAAAATGAGAAAGTTACATAAAACATAGAAGTCATATGATACAAGATGGCCTGATTGTAAATTCCAGATGAAGCTTTGGCTTCCTATGTGGTGTTGGCGAACTTACCTTAGGCTGCTTCTCAGACTCTTCATCTATTAGATGAAGGGCTATAGTGTTAAGTGCCTGAGGACAAGCATTTTTGATTGTTGTGCAAGTGCCTGACATTAAGCTTTTGATTGCTGAGCCATCCACCTCAAGGACATCCATCTCAGATAAACACATTGTCAGCCAGACACCTAGATAAGAGCCTGGCAGCCTACCCAGGAAGTTCCCCTTTTAGAAAGCCCCAGGTAATCTAGGTAAGTGACCCGTGCCTTAATTCCCACTCTTAGGTTTTACATTCACCAAGCAAGAGTAAACCTGTAAAATCCTAGGCATCTCACCCTCAATCCTAATACAGGCAGAACCCCAAGTCCACACACACTCTCTCTCTCCCCATTACTTCCCTGAGTGACCCACATGTGCTGTGTAGTCTCTGGGAATTGTGAGTAACAAACACTGCTTGTTCAAAGTTCTTGATTGGGGGAGGGGGGCACTCACCATACTCCCACAGGTAGTATGACCCAAATGAGTGCCCCCAGGCATTCCTAGTCAGGGCATCTACTGTGGATAGGCTGAGACAAACACAAAACAAGAGCATCTGCCTTTTCCCTGAGGTTCTTATAAAAATTCAAGACGGTAGCGACCATTCCTGGACCAAAGTTTGTAAAATTAAGTGCTTGTCATTCTGGGGCTAATTTTGGGACAAACTATATGTCGTGGCCTTGGGACATCCAAATCCATGGAATTTCACATGAGGTTTAGTCAACTATTCGGAAAGCATGGGGCAAAGTATGAGATAGGTCCTGATAGCAGTCCATGCACTGGTCCTGAGCACTTATGTGGAGACCCCCCGGCATACTTCATTTGGTCTATTTGCTTCATCCTGCCAGTGGTCTTAGAATATCTCCAAATATCCTGAGCCTATTTCTTTTTCCTATTCTGTCCTCAGGTCTTGCCAACCCTTGATCTTTTTTTTTTTTTTAAGGTCCTAATAAAAAGAGTTCCTTCATGCCTTTTTTCTTGCAAAAGAAAGGAGATTGATGGCTGTTGTAGAAAAACCTAACAGCTATAAACATAGAGCCAGTCTTTTATCCAGCTTGGCAAGAAGGTGGGGCAAATCCCCGATATTTGCTCCCCTCAAAAGACCAACAAAAAGTGTTTTTTTTGTTTTGTTTTTTTGTTTTTTGGGTTTTTTTGCTATAGCTATGGAAAATAAAATACAAGTTAAAGCCTCAAGGCACACCATAAGACAAGCCTTTGGCAGTATGCCCTGCTTAATTTATATTTCGTCAGAGCCTATTTTCCATATTAAATGAACATAGGGAAATCAGAAGAAGGAAAAAGAGAGGAAAAAATGGATGAGGTAGTAAAAAGAATCCAAAAGGAAAAAATTTAGATCTCAGCTTAATAGCGTATCTCTGAAATTTTGTTCTGTCAGGGCTTAATTTATCTGTGTGCTAATCAAAGTAAACACTTGCTACTCTAACCTTGACATTTCAGTGACTCATCAGAGTAAAAGCAAATTTGCCCACACATCACAGTCAGTACATACCAGCCTTTGGGAAACGTGGGGCCCTCTGCTCCACATAGTCGTTCAGGAACCCAGCCCGGATTCTTCAATTATATTATTTCCCCTTGACAAAAGGAAAGAAAATCAAACACAAATGGAAACGTATCAGGAAGTTTCTAAGAACCAGTCTGAAGGGGGAGGATACCACTTTCCTCCACATTCTGTTGGCCAGAACTCAGACACATGACCTCGTCGATCTGCAATGGAAGCTATAAATACAGTTTAGTTGTGCAAATAGGAATAAAAGGAAACAGGGTCTAGAGGAAAAGAGCTTCGTCTGTGTCCCTGTGGGACCAGAGCTAGGACTGGTTTCTCCCCCCAGCAGCACCCCTGGCTGAATAAAGTCGTGTTCAGCCAACCTGTGGGGGTCTCTAGGTTAGTTTTCCTATATTCAGACTGCCATGTGGAAAAAGTAATTTCGACCCTCTTTTGCACTTTGTACAGACACAAAATATGCTATTAGTTAATTTTTTGAATGTAGGTGAAGCGGTTTTATAAATTAGTCCATATCTTATAAAGTTGATGTTATGAGAACACTTGATCGGGTGTTTATATTTGCACCGGCTTAGACATTTAAGAGATTTGCATAGAAAATTGTTATTTGGCACGTACCTGGAATAGAATTCTTTCACTAGATGATTTAGTAACTTTGAACACTATCAAAAAGCAAACAAAAAACCTAAAAGACACCTGGTGTATTATTTTCTTCCAAAAGAATTCCTTTAAGTAGAAATAGAAAGGGCTACTGCCTGGTTAAAATGGCAATTAAAAAATCCTTTCAGCAGAATACATTTCCTTCTATTCACTCGAAAATACAGAATAGCAAATATTCAATCATGAATTGTGGCAACAGTTGGGTTTGTTGCACTGTTCCCAGTACTCTAGGGTGTCACTATTACAGGGCAGTAAAAGAACCTTAAACATGTTATTAATGGTATGATGAATGTTATATGCATAGAGGTGGATAGGTCAGGGTTTAATCTGAAATGCAAAACCAGTTCAAATATTTACTCTCAGGGAATTAGTCATACAGGTGATGGAGGAGCTTGAAAAACCAAACAAGAGACAGTGAGGTAACCCAAGAGATTTCAACAGCAGGAAGCCACTCTCACTCATAGGCTGGAGAGACAGAGAAAATGGTGGTCCCTGAGGCCAGGGACCAGGCCACTGGGTAGAAGCTGGAGTCATGGCAGATATCTCCCGTAGGAGCTGGTGACATGCTTAAAGCCATGCCTGTGGACATGCCTGAGGCAAAGAAGAAGGGGGGGTGGAGAAATACATGGCTTTTCCCTCTCCTCACCTCCCACAGGGTCCTGCCTGGGTCTACTACAGGCCACACATAGCCAAAGGGGCATAGGGGATAGGGGAGAAAAGAGGAATATATCTCAGGATGAGCAGGCCTAGGATCAGCAAGCAGAATGAACGTACCAAGACGAGTATCATGAACGGTTTATATCTGCATTGACTTACCTTGCACAATGCAAAATGGTGGCCTCTCTCCATGTAGCTGCTTAAAGAACACTTACCATTTCCAAAGGACTACAAAGTCCTTCCGGTCGTGTCTTTGAGTAAAAGTTATGTTCAGTTTAAAAAATTGCTGTCTGAGATCCCCAAACATGACCGATGGGTTTGAGATGTTTAGCTTTGCATCCTCGCTGGAGAAAAACAAAATAAAACAAACCCAAGCTGGACTAGTTGGATGAATGCGTTTAGATGTAGCAGGTAGGTGGTCTTCTCCGGATATATCTGAGAGAGGAATGTAGGAAAGAGATTGCGCTCCTCGAGAATCAGAGTAGCAAACACTTTCAACTAAATGTCAAACTAACAGAACAAGTTGATAAACCCTGGGAATACATTCTCCTGTCAATAAGTAAGAATCATACAAATAAATCTCCACACGTCCTGCACATCTCTGAAAATCCATAACCTTTCCTTGGAGTTGATGCATAGCAATGAAAGCAACCTAAAAAAAAAAAAAAATAATGATAATAAGTCTCAGCCAGGCAGCTCTTTGAAAGGTGATAGAAATGAGACCAAAGTAGCAAACAGGAAAGAGTTGGATGCAGAAAGAATCTCAGGGCACTAATGAAAATGACACATTTTCAACCCAGGAGCACTAAATCTGATTAAAAAAATGTCTCGAAACATGTAAAATGCTTTAATCATTCAAAAAAATAATTAGGGTTCTCAGCAACTTTAGCCAAATGGATGCCACAGGAATTCTCTAAGGATGGTGTCTACTGTGTACTTTGTGAAACGCTGTTTTGCAGAAAGAAGTAGGATCTAACAGAAAGAGACTGAGTCCTTTGGCTAAAATCACAGAAAATTAAAATTCTGATTTAGGCATCTGTTAACTGTATGGACTTGGAACAAGGCATTTTACCACTTCAACCTTCAGTTTTCTCGTCATTAAAAAGGGCACGTTACCTCTCCTATGGCTTGTAATAAGAATTGGCAATATTACTTACAATGAACATGACAAGTAGTAAATGTGGGTTCCATGATTCTTGGTTGTAATTATTATCTTAGACTTATCATTGGAGCATTTGCATATCTCACATCACATTTCAAAAGCTATCTTCATTTTAGTGTGACAGCTCCTGGGCGCCTGGATGGTTCAGTCAGTGGAACATCTGACTCTTGGTTTCAGCTCAGGTCATGATCTCACGGTTTGTGAGTTCGAACCCCATGTTCTCTGCTTGGGATTCTCTCTCTCTCTCTCTCTCTCTCTCTCTCTCTCTCTCTCTCTCCTTCTCTCTCTGCCTGTCTCTGTTCTCTCTGTTTCTCATAAAGATAAATAAATAAACTTGAAAAAAATTAGTATTACAATTCCTTTCTTCTCATCAAGACAAAAACAAAAACAAAAGACATTTTGCCTTCTTGGAGATAGCTTAAAAAATGAAAACACCCTTTAAAAAAAATGCAAAGTTCCTGGCAGGAGTTACTCCTTTAAATAATATCTGTGAACGCCGTGGTTATTTTTAACACCTCTGCAAAGATGGATTGACAGCCACCTAAGAGCAGATTTGGGAAGGGTAGTTAAATGGAAGAAGGACTTAGAGAACACTTTATTTCACATATTAATTGAAGTGCTTGTCAAAAGTACCAGCAAGTGAGGGCCATGCCCAGCCCGTCAGAATCCGGGAATCTGCATATTTAATAAGCAAGCCGGTGCAGGATCCCACTTTGAAGATAATTACTCTAAAGCCAGTATGAGCAGTTGTCAGGCAGGAGGGATTGAGGGTGGCTAGGGGTCATCCTGCACAGACTGCGGCTCTCTACTGGTGCAAGCTTTGCTCAGCTTTTTGTTTCTGCCTAATTTCATGGCTAAGTAAACAAGAATAGGCTGAGAGTTACCGGAAGGTTCGTAGGGCTTGATGCTGTGGAGGTGAGTTCAGGGATTTCCTTCTTTGCGCGGGGGAGGGGGCTCCCTCTATAATTGCCCTTGTAGAGTTGCATTCTGACAAGATAAAAAAGACAGTCACTCTCTGCACAGTATATTGAATTTATCAGTATTCATCAGTGTAAGCAGCACTGGGCATTTGGGGCAGAGTTGGGGCCAGGCCAGCAGTGATACCCCCAACACACCTGAGAGCAGTTACTTGTGCTTCTGGCTTGCTGGCTGACCCTGACCTTTCTTTCTTTGCTTTTTCTATATCTGACTTCTTTTCTACATTTTGGACTCTCCACACTTACCACCCATCTTCTTATCTGTCAATGACTTGAGTTGGCGTGTGGCAGTAATGGGCACGTCCCCCTCCAACACATGAAATGAATAAAAGACACGAAATCAAGTGAAAAACATTTCATGAAAAACATGTTTAACACCCGATTTTATAGCAATTGCTAACTACTTGCAATTAATAATAAAAATCACAATCCTTTCCTTTATTCCTACTCCTGCCACTACTAGGGCTATAAAAAGTAATTTAAAAGTGATGCTAGAAAAATGAAAAACAATTTTGGGGGGCACCTGGTTGGCTCGGTTGGTTACGCATCTGACCCTTGGTTTGGGCATCAGTCATGATCTCACAGTTTGTGGGTTCAAGCCCTACATCAGGCTCTGCACTAACAATGTGGAGCCTGCTTGAGATTCTCTCTCTGTCTGTCTCTCTCTGCCCCTCTTTCTCTCTGTCTCTCTGTCTCCAAACAAAAAAAATAATAAACTGAAAAACTGAAAAACAATTGTTTAAATGTAAGAGAGTATTGTTCTTCTTCTTACCTTGTTATTCCCATTACAAACTTGAAAAATACATAAGTTCAATGTTGGAACAGCATTCTTCAGGGCCGAGATAATGAACTGTAAGTAAACTCATGCCAGAGTTTAAAGCAGGATACATTAGCACTTTGCTCCTTCTCCTCCAATATCTGTCTTTTTGTGACAGGAAACAAACTCAATTGCCGAATCATGGCATGAATATGCACATTTCCTTTGCTGAAGTTCACGAAATGTGTTCCTCCTGCTCTTTCAATTTCTGCCCTGGAGTGAATTCTGCCATCGAATACCTTGTTCTTGGATGCCATTGACAATTGAGAGAAGTTCCATATATTAGCCTTAGTTACTCTGCTTCAGATCTAGGCGATTCATGGAACTGAAAGTAGAAACTTCACAATCAGAAACGGGCCTAAGTTCTTATTTAATCTGATTTCACGTTAAGTCTGCTTTTGTTTTTGGTTCACAAGTGCCGTGAAGTACGAAACCTGAGCTGGATATCAATTCCAGTTGATGCAGGTTAGTAAGTTTTTATATCGTGATCAGTTTCACACCCGATTTGTTTGCCTTGCCCCAAATCTGGAGAAATGATCAATTTACTGACTCTGATTCTTATAAAATAAGAAGCAAACATAGCAAATCTACCATGAAACATGACTTATTATATTAAGTATTAAATGGAAGGATTAAAATCCTTAAAGTCAAATATGACTACTAAATTTTCACCCTTCATCAGAACCATAAAGCTTTCACTGTGGCTTAACTTAT
This sequence comes from Panthera uncia, assembly GCF_023721935.1. Lineage (NCBI taxonomy): Eukaryota > Metazoa > Chordata > Mammalia > Carnivora > Felidae > Panthera > Panthera uncia. The sequence goes on from NW_026057581.1 coordinate 9,565,521, forward strand.
AATTATAAAACTACCATTTATTGAGTGTCAGATGCTAAGATATATATTCTTCCCCAAACCCTATGAGGTGGTTTTATTACTATCCCCATTTAATAGATCAGACATTAGTGGGGTTCTCCTTCAGGCTGGGGGTAAAATGACTATGGCACTTCTGGACCTCACATTTCTTGAAGTATTTACGTTTTTTAATCAATAAATCTTTTTCTCCAATGACCTCTTAAAGTCCCTCCTGCCATCTCACTGGTCCACCTCAGTCATGCCCGTTCAGTCATACGCCATTCCTAAAAACTTCCCAGTGTGCTGAGGCGTGATGAGTGCTGAGTGGCTCTGGTCTATGTTACTGAACAATTTCCTGATAAGGGAATTGAAATGATTCTTAGAAATAAGGAAGCCCTTTTGGCTGGGAATGATCTGATACCCCTTCATGTGGTAGTGATGGTGAGATGCTACCTGCTTAGAAAGAAAGTGGGCTTTGAGTGGATAGACGATGATACCCATTCCATCTGTTTCTAGACTTCTCGGACCATGTTCTACCTTCCAGCCTCATCTTCTGCGAGCTTTGCTGCCTTTAGTTAAATTGTACTGTCGCTGTTCCCAAACATATAAGCCACCTCTGCCTTTGCTACTCTGGAGAGACACAAAACATGAACCTTTAAGTAAGAGACAGCTGGTGTCAGATTCTGGCTCTCCTTCATACAGAATGAGAAACTTACCCACTCCATACCCTCTTCCTCTCCCTGGGAGAAAACAAGGGGAAAAATATCGATCTCATAGATATATACTAAGTATCAAATTAAGTATCACGATGCCCATGGTAAGAAATAATAAATGATTCTTGTTCCTTTGAAATGTTCTTGAAATACCTCCTCGCTCACACTGCAGAAACCTCATCTGGCTCTTACTCCTCTTCGCTTTCTCCTCTTAGCCAAGAGTTGAAAAACAAGCATCGCATGGGAAGAAAGGAATACAGCACCAAAAAGTTTTCCCTAAAAGTTTGATTTTAGACATTGGCAAAATGGTCGTCTGAAGTATGTCCCGAATACTGGCAACGGGCTGTAGACACGGGAAGACACCGGCTTCTTATTTCATCTAATGGCACTCATAAAAGTGGCTCATGGCACCATGAGCCCGACTATCCCTCCCTGGCCACTTCCCATCTGGCCGATTCCTGTATTTCTCTGCACAGTCATCACTTCTTCAGGGAAGATGTTTGTGATCTTCCAGTCCTCCAGAGTAGATTGGTTCAAAACACACACCATCTTTCCCCTTTTGCAAACCTCACCACATTGATTTCAGGTAGCTCCAAATTTCACTGCCGTAGCCCCCATGCGTATAGGGTACTTGGCACAGACACAAGGCACTCAAAAATAGCTCTTACCTAAATAAATGAACAATTACAACACGGACTGAAAGGCGACACTTCTCAGAATCCAGAAAATCAGACTTGTTTATTTGCTCTTATATGCCTGGGCATCGGGTAAGAAAAATGAGCAGAAATAACATATTTCTAAGTTGGCATATAGATCTCTTTATTGCCTTGCAAGAGTTTTCAAGATCCAGAATGTTCTATGAAAAGTAAAAAGAAAACTACATTGGGAAAGTGTTGCTTCTAGTTGACAGACACATTCTTTTTCTTTTTTTCTTTTTTTAAAGTTTATTAATTTGGGGGGAGTCTGGGTGGCTCGGTCGGTGAGGTGTCCAACTTCGCCTCAGGTCACGATCTCACGGTTGGTGAGTTCAAGCCCCGTGTCGGGCTCTGTGCTGACAGCTCAGAGCCTGGAGCCTGCTTCAAATTCTGTGTCTCCCTCTCTCTCTGGCCCTCTCTATCTCCCTGTCTCTCAAAAATAAATCAACATAAAAAAAAATAAATAAAGTTGATTTATTTTGGGGAAAGAGAGGGAACATGCAAGCGAGTGGAGGAGGAATAGAGAGAGAGGGAGAGAGAGAATCCCAAGTAGGCTCCATGCTGTCAGCACAGAGCCCCACAAGGAGCTTGATCTCACAAACAGTGAGATCATGACCGGAGCTAAAATCAAGAGTTGGACACTTAACCAACTGAGCCACACAGGTGTCCCGACAGACACATTTTTATATAAGCTCCATATCATTGTTATTGGATCAAACCATATTTCACAAATGCAAAACAAAAGACAAAATTGGAGCAAAAGATAACAGAGTATAAAAGTTGAGGTACATGTGCCAAAAAGTTATTTAAATTTCAACAAAGCATGAAAGGCAAAATTCCTTCACATGTCTTTAAAAATTTCACAAAATATTAAAATGAAAATAACTCAAATCCAAATAAGGTGCCTGATTTTATTAATATGCCAATCGCATTTGGCAATTATTTTTATTTGTGTTTTGAAAAATACCACACACTTGTCCTGCTGTAAGACATGTGGATTTATTTTCACTGGTTCCTGAACGATAGCACTCATTTTGAACACTTCCAATGACCAAAGATCTCAGAAGCAGCTCATTACAAAACTGATCAAACCAAATATAACACTGTGTACTGTTCCATGAAGTTAGGCGTTTTCTTTTCTCCTTGAAAGATGAGTAGATGTGAACACTATAAGGTGACTCTCCTCAAGGGATCTATAACATGTAATTAGTATAAACATTGTATTTTGAACACTTGAAGCCTGGGTGAAATGTATTCAGAGAACATTTATGGCGAAGCTTTATGGTATGGAATCCAAGTTTTGAATTCATATTTTCCTGGGTTTAAATTCTAATTTCCCGTCTGGTTTTCAGTCGCCCATTTAATTGCTATTTAATTACTCCGACATGGTTTTTGAAACTATTCAATAAGGACAATAATAATAATAGCTCCATGTTGTTTTTGTTTGACTTAGAAATAATGTATGCCATGCACCTGACACATAAATAGGGCACAGAGCAGATAGCAGGTTTAATTTTATTGTGTAGGATGATAAGAAGCCACCTCTTGTCAACAAGACAATAGGCTCCTTTGTAGCATGGAACTTAGTTCATTTCAACATTATAGTTGAAACCACCAATGGTTACAAATGCCCAAGTAAAAGGCAATACATCTGGCAGGTGTAAAATAAAGAAACAGCTCTTGTCTGCTACGAGTTACATTTGTCATAAATCCTGCTGACGGCTTTGGTGAGAAGGCTTCAAAAGGAAAATATTTTCAAAACTTAGAAATGCATTGAAAACTCAAAGGAGAAAAGGACACTACAGCCAGCAAAAATGCCTGCAAGAAAGCTTTGTTTTCACTTGACCTTTCTCCTGCCAATTGCAAAACCACCGGTTTCTTCCACTAACTTGCAAACATGAAGAGAGGAAACAAAACTGATGGATGGGTCCAAAGCCAGATTTCTTTGAGTCTGTGATGACAGAACATTTTCAAGGATAAGGATTGCTCCTTCAAGTGATCTGATTTCTTGAACTTAATTTCACAGTCTATCAGCTGCCTGAGAAACATTGTTTTCTTCAGCATGGTCAAGTTAAAAGCAAGATTTCACAGATCTAAATAAAAAGAAAGAATAATGTCTTCTCTCAAGGGACTATTTATCCCTGGAGACATGAGCCAACTTCTTATACCTTCTTGTACCTCTGGTGTTTTCTGAGACGTTGGTTAAATATGGAGTACTTTTGATATCTTTAGCTTGTCCACATGGAAAAAGAGGGTTAACAATATCTGAAAGGTGCAAATGAAGGACGTGGCACCAGTGGATAAATGTAACCGTAAGATCAATAATATCAGTGATGGTATTCTTAGGTATATTAGCATGACTTCAACATATGCCTCTTGGATAATTTGAAAAGCAGACCTCTTTGGCTAATAGACACAACAGCAAAGCAATTATACAATTTCTGGAAGATATTAACCTTCTATGGAAGATTTGTGGACTGTGAAATACAAGAACACTAGTGGTGGAGATTTTGATGTATTTATACATTAATTCATTTTTATGTATTTATGTCTTGCCTTGTTCCCTAAAGGATTTAAGATTTTTAAAAACAACATAACATGATTTTAAAAAACTAAAACTTAGGATATTCAGCATAAGTGTGAGTAAGAAAGCTAAGATAGATTTAAGATTAGTACAAGAGCTTCTAGCCATGCATTTTTGTATATGTGTTGTTTTTGTCTGTGATTCAGAAGGAATTCCCAGTGGGTAACCAGATGACTAAAAATCTAAGGGCCAGCAGAGACTTTACTTTTTGAAGACCCAGAAGAGAGAAATCAGCCACTAAAAACCTCATCTTATCCCCCTACCCTGTTATAATGGTTGCTATCCTGGTCTGGTTGTTTGGTTTTGTTTTGTTTTTTGAGGTTACTACATTTGACAGCCTGCGTGTCCCACAGCATGATGACTGGTGGGACTTCTGGAGAGTGAAAAGGTACTCTGTAGATAATGGAAGTTCAACTTCTGTCTCTGTCAGACCTTCATTTGGTCATCACAGATGTGCCTGCCAGAAAATCCTCAAAAGCTTCTGGAGGCAAAGAAGGGGTCTCCTGGGTAGCTCAGCTGGTTGAGCATCTGACTTTGGCTCAGGTCATGATCTCACATCATGGGTTCCAGCACCATATCGGGTGCTGGCAGACAGCTCAGAGCCTGGAGCCTATTTTGGATTCTGTGTCTCCCTCTCTGTCCGCTCCCCACCCCTACTCACACTCTGTCTCTCTCTGTCTTTCAAAAACAGTTTTTTTAATTAAAAAATGTTTAAAAAAATTAAAAAAGTTTCTTGAGGCAAAGTCAGACCAGAAGAAATAACCTCAGAAATAATGTAAATAACTTCTCTTGTAGATATGGCCATTTGACTCTATAGAGAGATTCAAAGTCACGGCTGTCTGCAACTTTTCTTTACCTCTCATTCCTGCCCAGGGATCTTCTATGTTAGGAATGACAAATAGTTTTTTTTCTTTTTTATATTAAGTTACAACTTGGATCAACTGTCTACTGGTAATAGATACCTAAAACTTTACGTTGAGAACAATTCTTCACTTATATCTGGGCCCAATAGGAAAGAGTGATGTGATTAATTAATGATATTAGCCAAGAGAGTAGGAAGAATAGTGACAAAGGTATTTACTATGTCTGGTTTCAAGTGCTTTCTGATCCTTTGATTCTGATTATACTCCAGAGGTGTAGGGAATTAACTGTTTGGTATCCATATTCCTTTTCTAAGTCCCTAGTAGGAAAGCTAATCAAGAGTGGAGAATTTTTTCCCCTCTACACAACTTGGGAAGATTGGTGATCCTCCCCCCATCCTGTGATTGCCTCCATGTGTTTTTGTTGTGGTCAAAAATGTAGTAAGATGCAGAAGAATGTGTATTCCATATATTGAAAAAATTCCCTAATTCAGACGGAATTGATTTGGAAGGCAGATGAAGAGCTAAAAAAAAAAAAAAAAAAAAAATATTCCAAAGGCCAATATATCCAGGGCTATGTCTTTTCTTTCATTACTTTGCAGATCCTTCTATCATGTTAATTTACCCTTGAGCCAGAAATATGAAGTTCTGACAATCTTCTACTGCCAGCATGTAAGTGATTTCCAATTTTAGATTCTTCCTATTATGGGCGGTAGGATAATTTCAGGTCCAACATAAGTCATGTTTGTCTTCTAAGATTCTGAAGGTATTACTCAATCCTTTAGGAATATGAAAAGTACTGTGGGTATTGTCATGATTAGAAGGGTAAACACAGATGTGTGTTGCCAGTGAATTTTTGAGCATGCATAGTGTGAGAATATCATCAATGGAATTCCAAGAACTTTAAATGCTGTGGGAAACTGGCTTCCAAAAAGTTCGACAACATCTGACATGCAACTGTCCTTGTACTAATCGTTTCATTAAGAATCAAAGTGTTCGTAAGGCTAGTTGGTTGTTGGAAAGTATTTGTGGAAGAAAATTTAAACTTTTAGTGATATTGTAATTGTAGATTGAAATTCTTAATTGAAGATAACCATAAGAGAATCCTAACAGTTACTGCTAATCTTCGTGTATACATGCAGGATGTATTGTTCCATTACTAGACTCATCCATGATGCTGTTGCAAAGGATGAAACTTGCTCAGAGAGCTAAGGCATCCCCAAATCTGTAGGTGAATTTCTTTTACTGATATTGGATGTATTTACATTTTAATTATGGGAATAGAAATCTGTTTGGTAGGATGTGAACAGGTGTCTCTGAAGAGATATCACAGTGGGAAATGTTCATGGAATTTCCATACTTGGTTTCAACCCAATAGTACATATTTCATAACATTTCAGCTAAATTAGCACATCCATTTTTGTGTTATATGGGGGTGGGAAAAAACTAACCTTTTCTAGCTCTTGAAAATTAATCAGACGTTTTTAGCTTTCGTTTTTGAAATGAAAAATGTTGCAAATTTGAACTTCCACCTTGGCAGAATTAAAACGCTTATTCAAGCATGAAGAAAATCAATGCCAAATTAGGAAAAAAAGGAAATGAGAAAGACTCAGTTTCAAAGGCTTGAAATGTAAACCTGTGCACACGAATCCCATCTTTTAAATGTAATCCCCGTAATGTAGAGCTGACGGTCTCTAGAGTGGCATGGACTATGAATCAGGGACTGTAGTAGAGTGTGGTTGACAAAAGACTCACAGGGAGGGACCCTGCATGGTTGCTGTGCTTTTGGGGAATCTCAGAATCATCACTGATACCTCTAAGGTGGGCACCTAGAAGCTTTACGCTGACGTTCAGGTCTCACATTCCTTCCAGTGAAATTATCAGGGCAAACTTGGAGTCTGGAGCTGAGGTGTATAGCTGAGGTTGCTAGCAGATTCCAAAACAATCTTTAGTTTTTCTTGGACACACAGCTAGACTACATTTCCCAGCCTCTGCTGAAGTTAGGTGTGGCCATGTAGATGAGTTCCAGCCAAGGGGATATAGTACTTCTGGGCCTGATCTAGCGAGAAGGAAGTACTTCTTTTCTCTTCCCCTTTCACAACTTGGTGCTAAAAAGTTTGTGTCCTTAGAAGCTATTTGTTGAAGTCGGAGCCACAGAACAGAAGGAGCCTGGGCCAGGAATTAGTACTTGGAGAAAATCCACTTGACCAGGAATTTAAACGCTAGCTAGGTTTTTATATGAATAAGAAGTGAACTTTTATTGTGTGAATCCATTGAGATCTTCAATTTGTTAGTTTCAGCTGCGACCATCACCTTAAATGGTATAGACAATTATACTTATAATCTCCAGAAATCCCTATAAAACTTCTCAAAATAAACATGCAACTTACATAAAATGATGCACTTGCTAGATAAAGCCAGTTTTCAAACAAGTACTCTTCACCCCCACCTCCCATATGCTTTCACTAAGGGCTACAAAGTGAAGAAAATGTCAGATGCAAAGGTATCATGTACATGGATTCCCTTGTGAGTAGGATCTCCAATTCAATTCTAGGTTCTGCCTTTATTTTTCTAAAATAAACAAACAAATAAATAAAATAAACAAACAAAATAAACAAACACTTCACAAACTGAAGAAAATGTCAGATACAAAGGTATCATGTACATGGATTCCCTTGGGAGTAGGATCTCCAATTCAATTCTAGGTTCTGCCTTTATTTTTCTAAAATAAACAAACAAGGGGCGCCTGGGTGGCTCAGTCGGTTAAGCGTCCGACTTCAGCTCAGGTCATGATCTCACAGTTTGTGACTTCGAGCCCTGCATCGGGCTCTGCGCTGACAGCTCGGATCCTGGAGCCTGCCTCGGATTCTGTGTCTCATTCTCTCTCTGCCCCTCCCCCACTCGTGCTCTGTCTCTCAAAACTAAATCAATGTAATAAAAAAATTTTTTTAAATAAACAAACAAAACACGTCAACAATGAGCACAGCCTTAGGAAAGTTTAACCAACTTAAGGCCTAAGAAAGTGAAGACATTTTGTCTAAGTACAAAATTTCTGGATATTTTATTTGTTTCCTACTTGCTTCGTTTCCTTTTTTGCATGCCATGAAGATGGAAAATCTTCACGTCAGGCTAAAAGTGTGGCTGAAACATGAAATTCATGGAAGTAGGAAGAGCAATAATTTATGCCCTAAATTTACGAGGTAACTCTGTAAGCCCAGACGGGCCAATCAAAAGCCAAAGCCCCTGTCAGTCATCTGGAGTCATCGCATGTTTGACACTAAGTCAACAAGAGATTTGGAAAAGTTGCTGATTTTTTTCTTTTTTTTAACTTTTGGGAAAACTCTGTTGGTACATAACATTAAACATTAATTGAGATCACTTATTTCACAAACACGTTATAATTGTATACAACGTAGTCCCTGCCACTATTTCAACACCTTCATAAATAGCTTGGATAAGATGGTTGCCCAAAGTACACTTTATATTTTTTATTGTCAGAGAGATTCTGCTCAGACATGTATAAACTATCTCTCCAGAGATATGACAATGGAGTAATTTGGCTAAAAGATTTCCTATTAAGGTTTTAGTGTTTCCTAGTATGTTCCAAACAAGTATATGGGGATGTAAGAACTGATATCAATGGGTGGGATTTCCCCCAAAGAGCTGAGTTTTTGAGGTTGATCCTCAAGGATAGGATGTGCATAAATTAGTGAAGGGTCCAGAGCCAGAGTTCTGACCACAGAGAGATGAGAACAGGGAGGAATCGCTAGTGGAAATTTACACTCATAGAATCTTCCATTTAGGTCAGAGTGTAATTTACCTCAAGAAGGCAGCATCCAGGTACTATGTTTTTTGTGCCATTTTCAGCAGATTTTTTAGTTCATAATTTTCCTCTGGCCCTGGTTGTAAGATATTTATGCCTGACTGTGCTCATTGTTTTTTGTGAACTTATAAAAATTGCTTTTTTATTAGTCTATAAAAGCCATGTTTGGAGACAGCCTAAAATAAAAATTAATGCAACTTATCACCCTACAGCACGGAACGAGTGCCTGTTTCAGTCTCTTGTTTAAGCACCGCAGATGCATTGAAACCTAATAAAAATTGTTCCCTGGCCCATCAACCCCAACCAGGGAGCAAGAAGCTGAAATCTATGAATTGCCCACAACCCAAAGGGAAGTCTTTTGAGAGCTGCGTTGTTAAAACTCAGAGCTGGTATGTTATGACTGGAGGAATCAAGTATGGGGCTTTGTGGAGAAGCATATGTTTATCACTTAATAAACTCTTCCTCCTCCATCACCTTGACTTTTTTTTTTTTTTTTAATTAGTCCTTTCGATTGTGATATGCCTCACTTTGGCTTTGAAATCCAGTTTACTGAGCAAAAACAGGAGGCTGCCTTCTCTCTGGTCCTTAAATAATAATTGCAAGTAATATGACATATGGGAATTTGCCAGCTCAAAGCATGTGCAGCCGCTATATCCCCATGTCCAAGAGGCCATTCCAAGTGTGATAGGACATCATCAAATGGACCAATGTGACAATCATAGCAACAACAACAATGACGATCATTATCATTACTACGTTATGACAAGAATAAAAGAAAAACCCAGCTCACAGCCCTGCAGATGTGACTGGTTCCCAGGAGATATCTTGGGCCTCCCTGTTCACGTCTGAACAGCGTCCAGGGATGTGATGCAGTCGGCCAGTGCTTCCAGCGTGGTCACTGGCACACAGAAAAGTGCAGGATGACAGGCAGAGAGCAAGATACAAGCACTTTCCCTGAGCTTTCCTACCTGGTCGTCTCACGAGAGAGATAGGCCAACAGCCTTTATCAGGTTCAGGCTCCCCCACAGCCTTCCCTGGTTTCCAGCCCCACATCTGAGGCAGGGATCTTAATGAGAACATCAAGCCACTGTTTTCATCAAAAGCGGCCCCGTGGGGCACAGAAGGAACTGATTGGGAAATATCGCCTCCAACGTATTTTCCTTGAGGTGCTTTTCAGACATATTCTCAAGGACATATCCATCTTTGAGTATTTTTATTCCTAGACCCCATTCTTTTTCAGCTGGCTCTTCAATCACTTATTTGAACTGAGAGGATCAAAAGCTGTGTCTGGGTAATCTTTAGGAAAAGCTGGCCTTCCCAAATACGATAAGAGGCCAGTTAAGTGGTCTGGGTGTCAAAGCAACCGCAGTGGAAGAATTCTAGCTGATAGATACCATCTGTACCCCCAGAGTGAGCACGTCGTGTCCAGCTCTCAGCCCCATTGTCTCTGAGCTATTGGTCTTGTGGCTCATCCCTGAAAACATGCCTGGGGTTCCCAGGACACAGACCAATTGGTTGTACAATAAAGACGTTATGAGAAAATCTTTTCTCTCTTTTCCTAAGGGCCTGAAATCAGCAAGCCAAAAAGCTTTTTATCCTAATATAGAAAAGAATTAGGCAGCAGATGCTTCTTCACAGCAGCCTGCATGCTGAGGAGAGGGGAAAAAATGGCACAGTCTTCCTCTGGCAAGAGTTAAGGCTGAATCATCATGGGAGTGTTTGTGGTAAAATCACATTTTTCTTTTAGATAGTGGAATGATTATCACTGGGCTATGGACAGCTAGTCCAGAGTGATTTTGGTGAGATCTACTCTTTTTCACCACATAAAGAGTGTGTCTTTGGATCCAAGGGAACAAAACATCTAAGAATATTATCGTGGGAGGAGAGCAGATAGAAGGAGACCCTGGAAAAAAATTGGCCAAGATCAAGAAGTGAGAGGAGCCAACAAAGTAATTAAGAGGATTTGTTTTCTTTTTGAACTAAGGATGGGGATTGGGTCATATCTCCATAATCATGTGAAAGCAAAAGGTCACCCGAAGGAGCCATTTTCCCAGAGGCCCCCATGAGACAAGCTACAAAATCAATTCTGTGTCATCTGACCAAAGACCACCAGCAGGGGCTGGGATAATTTCTTAGGCTTGATGTGTGAAACTACAATTTTATCTATATTACCTCATTACCCAGAGGCTTATTCAGATCAGGAAGGGAAAGGAGGAAAGAAAAAGGAAGACTTGAGCCAGGAAGATCCTTCAATGTTGGATTTCTCCATTTTACTGCTCTAGGTCCTCACTTTTGCCTGACGACTGCAACAGATATCCTGCTTGACCCTTAGTGTTCCTCTCTTCTTTCAATTCATCAATTCTTCCACTGGCCCTTGTTTGATCTTTCTGAAAGATTACAGTGTCTCGCATAATCCTTTCCCATTACTAGCTCCCCATTAATATCAGAAGTCCATCTTCTTCAGCCTGGATATCTATCAAATAGGTTCCCTGACTCCTCTGATATTACCTCCCACTAGGTCTGTGAACAGTCCCTCTGACCCAAGGTGACTTTCTTCTCACTCTTCCTGGGAGATGTCACCTTCATGTCTACACATCCAACACCTCGATTATCTTGTTCCCGTCAACACTAGGCACCGCCTTCTTTACACATCTGTCTATCTAGAAGTTTATTCTCCGAGCCTCTCCTTCAAGATCATCTTCAATGCTTCTCCAGTTGTAGACCATGTATCTCTGAATTCCTACAGTGGCCAGTGTTTACACTTTGGGAGTGTTAGCACTTCATTAAGGCTTATTTGGATTCTCGCAACGTTATCGCATATTTGTACAGCATGTCTTCTCCATGGAGAGCACAGCTCCTCTGTGACAGGATTGTGCCATAGACATTTTTATATTCCACATAATCTCTCAAACAGTTCATGTAAATATTAAAAATAGTTTTTCTCCAAATCCCTTCAGCATGTGGCCTTTAAACTTCATCTCCAGGCTTTGGGAATGGATAAATAAGTCCAAATGAGGCAAACCACTGCAAACCATTTTAGGGGTCCATTACCTTTATGCCTCTATTTCTTTTCTCTCTACTCGTTCAAGAGATTGTGGGAACTTTGAGCTCCCCGGGGGAACTAGATGACATCCCAGCCAAACACTCTTACTGTAGAGGTGAGTCTGTGGCTGGTGTAAGAAGTTATGCAACTTTATAGAAATCACATAACTATTAGCAACTAGAGTGGAGACTGAGAAATTACATGCAGACTCACAGCTCTGTTTGTTGTACTGCTTTTCATCCCAGCCTTCACTTAGCTTCTGACTCAGTAAATATCATTAATTTGATTTCAGAAGAGGAAAAAAAAAAAAAAAACAACTAAAGAAACTCAAACACAGTGGGAAGGAAAATAAAATGTGAGATTTGTCTGAACAGGCCTTCAGCTTTTCAATGACGTCTTCAATGCTTCGGGAGCCTGGAGCATGAATCAGTTCGAATTGTATTTATTTGCACTTTGGTTCTGTTTTGATCTTTTCTTCTTGATATTTCAGGAAGTTGTTTTGAATCTAATTAGCCACTTTGCTTGTATCACTAATCATGCTCTGTTGTCAAAAAAGAGCCACATTCTATCCTCCATGTGCTTGGGTTACTGTTCCATTGTTCTGTATCCTATATGATCTGAGACAGAGCAAAAGCCAGAATGAAAGGCCTAGGGAAGATACTACCCAAAGGTGGTTCCTTTGAAAATGGTGACATAGTCAAAAGTAGACAAATGCTTATAGTGTAAGAAGAAAGGTGGATACTGGGTACATTACAGAAACGTTCGAAGACCACTACTTTTATGCTTTGGATGCCAAGAGGCAATCCTAGGAGGAATAAAATTAAAATATCAAAATAGCTTTAATGAAAGAGTTCTAGAGTGAGCTCCAAAAGTCCTGAAATCCAGCTCTTTAGGAAGGCATTGGTCATTAATTTCCCTGAGTGTCACCTTCCCTGCAAGATGAGAATTACCCTATTCTGTACAACTCATGGATTTGTTTCTAATGTTAGAAGCATCCATAAAAGTAGGTGGAAATTTTATTTACATATTAAATTTACTTTTTCTGGGCTTAAGGAAGAGTGTTCCCTGGGCTAGAATTTATTTTACTGGTTGCATTATCAAGATTTTCCATATGCATTAGCCAAGGAAGAAAGGAGTAATAAGATTTCTATTGTTTAAATGTGGGGCTTACCAATCAAGGTTACAAGACAGATGGACTCGACTGTCTAGTGTGCAACTTTTTATTCCTTATGATTCTCTGTTGTCTTCTGTCCATGTCTCCCCACTCCCCAGAGTCCATCACCTTACTCTGATCACTGTCAATCAGGGTACTATTTTTTTCCTGTTCTTATCCTCTAAGCAGTTAGCTCCACAACTGACAAGAACCACTCAGATGAGATACGGCACCTCACAACACACAAACTGTGCATGAACCTGACAGCCTCTATTGGAGGCAGACACACACGAGGTAATGATAGAACAATAGACAAATAACTAGCAGTTTGGCTCATTTGCACTGAAGGAGTTTTGCACGGCGGGGTAGTTTGGGGCCCACTTTCTGTACCTTCATCATAGCTATTGATTCAGTGCAGTAACGCCTTTACTTTGAATTGTGCTGAGATTGCCACACGCAGTGTCATGGTAAGAGCGATTCTCAAAACTCCTTGCTTCCTTTCTTATTATCGCCTTTAGCATCACTATGGGGCAAATATAATTAGTGTCTCTGCAGCACTGGTTTCTCTTTTCATATGTACGAAGGGAATCCCGTTAATAAAATAGTTACGTGTACTCTAAGTAGGTCTCACTTTCCACTTTTAATTAAGATAGAGTATTTTATAGTAGACTCAATAGTTCAGTGATAAGATATGGGCAAAATGGGTCAAATGAAACAAATCCTTATAAAATTAAAGTTAAAGATAACAAAAGCCATTTGCAATAGCTCAAAAGTTGGCAAATACCTAGGACAGATGTGCAAGACCTCTGCACTAAAAACTAGCAACACTGTGGAGGGAAATGAGAGATTATGTAAATCGGTAAAAGCATATTCTGTGTTCACGGAAAGTTTTGTTGTTGCTGTTGTGTTGTGGTGGGGTCGTCAAGTTTATTCAAAAACATATATGTAAATGAAATGCTGTCTTGGGAAAAAAAAATACAAGAATGGAGGATTCTCACTACCAGATACCAAAACTTATTCTAAAGTTGTATAATTAAGACAGTGTATGTTGGCTTAATGACAGACAAATCGACCAGTGTAATAAAATAGAGAATCCAGAAATAGACCCAGAAATATATAGTCTCCTAAAGTATCACAAAGGTGTCACTGCAATGAAGTGAGGGAAAGGACTGTATTTTTAATAAATGGTGTTGGGTGAGGTGTATATTTATAGAAGGAAAATCAATATAATTAATAATTCAAAGTGGCTTATAGACCTACATGAAAAAAGTAAGAACCCGAGGGCCCCTAGAAGGTAACAGAATATTTCCATGCAATTTACATAGGAAGTGATTTCTTAAATAGGACTCAAAAAGGAAAATTTGGGTAAAATGGAAAAATTAAAATCAAAACACATGTTCATTCAAAGACGCCATTAGGAGAGTGACAAGGCAAGTCCAGAGAGGCGGAATCCATTGACAATGCACACAGATTGCAGAAGACTTCTACCGGAAATACATAAAGTACTCCAGCATGTTAATAATGAAAAGACATGTCAGTAGAAAAATGAGCTCAGGATTTTAACAAGCACTTCCAAATAACACATCCAAATGGCCTATAGACATATGAAAAGTGTCCACCTTCATTAGTTGTCAAGGAAATGCTAATTAAAACTAAAATGTGAACACCCTACGCACCCATCAAATTGGCTAAAATAACAAAGACTGACAGTACCGAGGGATTGTGGGGATGGATGGCCAACTGGAAGCCTTGCGCACTTCTGACAGGTATGCGAATCGATAAAGCTGCTTGGAGAAATGGTTTGGCAGTATGTACCGGTGTGTGCAACATGCACACTTTATGACCCCAGGGCACGTGCTCAACACAAATGCTCATGTACAGGTGAGAAAACAAGGTTGGTCATGGCAATGTTTACGAGAGCCAGATATTAATGGCCATTTGATATAGTGTAGATATAGAAACGAACCTTTGCAAACACATTATAGAGTAAAAAGAAGCCCAACATAGAAGACAACACTGTATAATTCTATCACTTTCAAACACTGGCTAAACAAAACTATGGTAAGAGAAGGCATGAGAGTGATAACTTTGGAGAAGATGGCACAGGGAGCTTCTCGGGTGCTGGCAAATGTTCTATTTCTTGATCTGATTGATGGTTGGGGGACTATGTTCATTTGGTGCAAATTCCCCAAACTGAGCTGTTAACTTTCTTTGTTCACTTTTCTGTATGTATATTACACTTCAGTAAACATTTTTCTTTTATTTTAAATGTTTACCTATTTTGAGAGAGAAAGTGCAACTGATGGAGGGGCAGAAGAGAGAGGAAGAGAGAGAATGCCAAGCAGGCTCCATGCCATCAATACAGAGCCTGATGCGGGGCTCAAATTCACAAACCATGAGATCATGACCTGAGCTGCAATCAAGAGTCAACTGCTTAACCAACTGAGCCACCCAGGCATCTCATTTTTTTTTACTTTTTTTTTTTTTTTTTTATGAGAGGGAGAGAGGGAGAGAGAGAGAGAGGGGAGAGAGAGAGAGAGGTCACAAGCCAGGGAGAGGGACAGATGGAGAGAGAGAGAGAATTTTGAGCAGGCTCCATGCCCAGTATGCCCTACACGGGGCTTGTCCCCACGACCTTGGGATTATGAACTGGGCAGAAATCAAGAGTTGGGATCATGACCTGGGCAGAAATCAAGAAATCGACTGAACCACCCAGATGCCCCAGTAAAACATTTTTTGAAAAACACCTAGATCTCCCATTCCCTTAATTCAGTCCAAATCATCTCATCCAATTAGTGCTGCTCTAGAAAATTGCTGTGCAAGATTTGTGCAGTATACAGAACTTTGCCTTAAATAATCAGGAAATTTCAACTTTAAAGGTTTTGTGTTGTTGTCTTTTAAAGAAAACAACACACATATAATCCAGCTGTCAAGGACCCAGCTTGTCTACTGGAGATAGGGAGATTCAGATCAAGAAGAGAATTTTAATATGGTCATGCATTATCTATAACCTGTAGGATGAATAAAGATAAGAATTAGAGTGAACTTAACTGAAAATAGCCTTGTGATAAAAAAAAAAAGTCACTTTATTTCAATGACACTCACTTCCACTGTGATTTTTATCTCGATCTTATTTAGTTCCTAGGCTGAAACCAAGATGGCTTGGTTTTTCCTTCCTTTTCATTGTTTTTTTTTTCTTTTTGATTTCTTCACTTCTGCAAGGTCAGTATAACTTATGGAAATGGAATTGCCCTTTGAGTTGCTCTCCCAATGTCACTGAAGACACAGTTGAGAAGGAAAGCAGGTGTGAAGCTAACAGTATTTGTCGTCTGAACTACTTGTTCTGAACTTGAATTTCAAAACATTGTTTGAAGTGACTCTGATGTTATTTTGATTTACTAGTCTTACAAACAGCTCTTTCTCAGTTAGCTTGGGCTTGCAAGCTAGCCACATAAATTAAACAAAGCAGAGTCTCAAGGGAGGACTGATAAGGGAGAGAGAGAAGATGCAGATATCCTCTTGCTGGCAAGCGAAAGTGCAGGTTTTTACATACAAGTTTTAATTTGTGGTTATTGCCGGATTTAAAGCACGTGTCCTTCATTTCCAAGTGAGACTCTCCTAGGTCAGTTTACATACCAGGCAAGGTTCGATTCATTCAGAGGCATCGCCTGCAATAATAATTTGATTCCTCCTGCGTTCCCTTCTGGTTCCTCTTGTCTTGTTGATCATCAGAATACACAGATAGAGCCACTTTGAAGCAATAACGTAAAAAGAAGAAAAGACCTCCAATCACGTGGGGGCACGTTTTCGTGTTATCTTGAGATTTCTAGGTAAGGAAACGTAGATCTGAAAAAGTAGGAGACAAGGAGAGCAAGCATACTCAGGATAATCCTAAGGACACAAAAGGATGACATCTTGTAACTAGGATTCTTTGAAGAGGTGATACGGGTGGAGGTTGAACAAAAGGGTTGCCACTGTTCATTTAACTTAAGGATGTTTGCTCCACGTTAGTGTAATGCGTGCCTGTGGAAACTTCAGTTTCCTGGAGTTGGGGGTAGATGTTAACCAGACCATGTTCAATTTACTGTGATCAGTCAAATTGCTCACTGTAGGTGAATCCGGAACTACGGTCCTCTAATTTAGCAGGTAACAAACTGGAGTTGTCTCACAAGGACAACAATGATATTTAGTGAAAGACATTTCACAGGAGGTCCATTAGAAAATGTAAATTTAATTTCTAAAAAATTTCATGTTCATAATTCCATTTTTTTTTTAAAAATTTTTTTAACGTTTATTTTTGAGACAGAGAGAGACAGAGCATGAACGGGGGAGGGTCAGAGAGAGAGAGAGACACAGAATCTGAAACAGGCTCCAGGCTCTGAGCAGTCAGCACAGAGCCCAATGCGGGGCTCGAACTCACGGGCCACGAGATCATGACCTGAGCTGAAGTCGGACGCTTAACCGACTGAGCCACCCAGGCGCCCCATAATTCCATTTTTTTAATTCAGTGAACAGCCTCAGAAAACCCACTCCACCAACCTAGCCTTGCTTACTGAAAAACCAGTTTCCACTGCCTCTTAAGAGATAATAGCAGATGCTTCGGCTCTACTGACTTTCTGGACAGAAGTCTACCTTCTCGGAACTTGCCCCATACTTGGAATCATAACAGTCTTTTCTATTCACGGTCTTATCACACAAACTCAGCATTCGAACCTGTTGCAAGGCATGTCACCGGACAGTCTATGACTAACTGCCCCTCCCTCACCCTCACTGTGACAGTGTTTGGCCACATGGCACAGTGATCATGAAGGCGTGAAGAAAGGCACAGGTGCGTTAAACTATGACACAAAACACATCTTCATTGCCCATGGGATGGTTATACCAACACTCAAACCACATTCTGTTTAGGTGGAGAGGTGTGGTGCACCTTTCTCAATTACTATAAAGTTATTAGGAGGCAGTCCTGGTCCCTTTGTGATGTGCTCCTGTGTGTGAGTACTTTGGCCTGAGTACTTTAACCAAGATTGATGGGCAATCATTGTGCTCCATTCAATTAAACAAAGAATTTGGAAAACAATGCACTGTTACATCTTGTGTCAGCCATGTCAAATTTAAAACTTTTGAGAGACAGCGTGTGAGCAGGGGAGGGGCAGAGAGAGAGGGAGACACAGAATCCGAAGCAGGTTCCAGGCTCTGAGCTGTCAGCACAGAGCCCGACACGGGGCTTGAACTCACAAATCATGAGATCATGACCTGAGCCGAAGTCGGACACTCAACCAACTGTGCCACACAGGTGCCCCTGCTCTGTAAAACCTTAATCAAGTATATGACTTTATGAATCTATATTTGCAAATAATCAGTGCTATTGGCCAACCAGAGAATTTAGAAGTAACTTTCATCTTTATGTCTTTGTAAATGAGGTGTTACTGTCTCTAGATATTACTGAGGGGCTAGACAAAACAAGTTATTCCCTTGGGTGGAAATTGAGGAGTCTCTGGCCCCAGGTTTCTAACACAGCAGTTGGCTTAGTACATTTAGAAGCGAAATCATATGTACTGTAAAACTCACATCTGCATCTCATAATCTGTCTATTTAGTAAGTAGTTTCCAAGCAAAATGAAATTCAGTTTAATTTTTAATCTATGTTTGCCAAAGGAAAAGCAACACAAGAGCATGAGCTGGTGCATCGGAGAAGGAAAGCAAAGGATTGTATGGATTTAAAGAATCCAAAGGTGGAAAAGAGAGCTGTGGTTTATGCCACATTGGGATTAAGAGACCGAAATTCAATTACTTGTCCAAGTTCACACGGCTAACGTTGTCCCCCTTAGTCATGGTTTCAATTTCTATGATTTCAGTTACCCATGGTCCATCACGGTCTGAAAACTTTAGGTGGAAAATTCCAGAAATGAAGAATTCATAAATCTCAAACGGTGCATTCTGAATAGTGTGCTACCTTTCACTGTCTGGCTGCACCCTGACCAGGACAGGAGTCATCCCTTTGTCCAGCATCCCCACGCTGTGACCGTTACCACGCCTTAGTGACTTAGCAGCCTGCTGGGTTATCAGATCAACTGTCATGGTATCACAATGTTTATGTTCAAGTAACCCTTGTTTTACTTCATAATGACTCCAAAGAATAAGAGTAGTGATGCTAGCAATTCAGATAATGCTTCCTTCAAGTGAAAAGGTAAATGTTCCCAGTAAGGAAAAAAAAAATTATGCTGAAGTTGCTAAGCTCTATGGGAACTCTTATTACAATATGTTGTTATAACCACTCTATTTTATTACGTTGTTGTTAATCTCTTACTCTGCCTAATGTATAAACTTTATCGTAAGGATGTATGCATAGGAAAAACATAGTATATGCAGGGCTTGGTACTATCTGCAATTTCAGGCATCCACTGGGGGGTCTTGGAACATACCCCCTGTGGATAAGAGGGGACCACTGTAGACAGGGGCAAAACCAAGAACAAAAGAGAGGTCTCTTAATATCCAGTCTATTTCTTATACCACTACCCCATGTTTCCTTTAGAGAATATTAGATTTTTGTCTCAATAGCTTCACGCATCTTAATCATGTATTATGGAATTTCTTCATAGTGATTGTTAGGAAAACACATTCACATGAGAAAGTACCGCGATTTTACTGCAGTTGTTCTGGGCTCCAGCCGAAAGTTAACAGTCTCCATACTCCTTTGCAGCTCAAATTCAGAATGTGTTACAATCCCTTGGAGACCATTTTGCTGTGGGGCCTGAAAGAACTTAGACAGTCAGTAATGAGCCCAGAAAGAAACTTGGTAACCGAAAGATGGTACACTGAATCCCCACATAATGGGAGGCTAAGGGTCCTCTGCCAAGTAGAGAGTCTGTGATGTTTGGCTCTAGAAGTTTTAGCATGATGAAATCGAGGGCAGCATCTGAAGCCCTCTTGAATTCTAAATAGATCCCAGTTGTGGAGAATCCTTTTCAAGTTTCTGATGATTTCTTAAAATATGTTATTCACATTGCCATGTGGTATGGGTAGAGTGCATTTCAGCTAAATTTCAGTAAGAAATACAAAGCTGAATGAGGCCACAACTCTTCTTCAATTACAAATCCCAATGTGACAGATTTTACTCATAATTACCAGGTGGTCATCTACCCAAATGGCCTGGAGCCATGCATGTATTTAAGAACCAGCTATATCTTGTGATACAGAAGAAAAGAAGCAAAGCAGGTCGTTGTGGGAAGAGAGGTGGATGGGGCCAAGATGATACTCTTCCCACACATCCATTCATCCAGTTAATATTTATGAAGTAAATGTGATTTTCTTGCAAGGAACTCACCGCCTCATGGCAGGCAAAGATACCCAAAGAATCCAAGAAACGGACAATGATCTCCAGGTAAGCACCCTGGGGGGGACTTCTGTGATGACGGGTTGAAGTTGCAGGACTTAGAGGTGAACTAAGAATTTACAGGTCCGCTTGTGTGGGAGAGAGTAACCGGGAATGTGACAGTCCTTACAAATGGCACCAGAAGCCATTTTAAGGTGGAAACGATGCTTGTTGGAAAATACAACGTGGGTGCTTGGGGAGGGAGGTGGAATCCGTGTTATCGGTTGACTCTAAGGTTTCCAAAAATAAAGCCGGGTTGTTCTGTTAGATAAAAAGTGGTGTGGGTGTGATTCGGTGGAAGGGAGGGGTATGCAGCGTAGGGGACGCAGGGAAATTCTAGGGCACTCTTAAAAATGTGGGCTGTGTGCAGTGCGCCCAGTGCCTCAGTCAGTTAAGCGTCCGACTTGGGCTCAGGTCACAGTCTCAGGGTTCGTGGGTTCGAGCCCCTCGTCGGGCTCTGTGCTGACTGCTCGGAGCCTGGAACCTGCTTTGCATTCTGTGTCTCCCTCTTTCTCTGCCCCTCCCCTGCTCGCATGCTCTCTCTCTCTCTCTCTCTCTTCAAAGATGAATAAACATTTAAAGAAAAATGTGGTCTACGGAATTCTAAAGGTCCCTGACACCCTTTCAGGGGAGTTGAAAAGTCTAAACTATTTATAAAATAACGCTTAGGTTTTACTTATTTTTACTCATGGCCTTGACATTTAAGCTATCAGGGCAAGAGCAGTGGCAGGTAAAACTGCTCGAGTCTTGTTAGCATGAGTTTCGTCTCAGTAAGGGCACCAAGCATTTTTTGAAGCTAATTTCATTTAAAAATGTCTTCTAGGAGGTAGTAAAAAAATGTCAACTTTATTAAATCTTGATTCTTGAGCATATTTTTTTCCCTTTTGGAGTATATATCTGGGAATGGCTAGATTTTCTTCATAGTCTTCAACAAAAACTATTGTGGTAGATAGAACATGGAAACAGGTATGAGAATCAGCCATCTGCTATCAGACTACATATGAGAGTTTTGCAAACATGTAAAATAATACCACGTTTTACATGCCACAGAGCTATTATGCTGCCCAATACGGAGGACAGGGTCACGTGTGACTGTTCACATTTAAATCAATAATTCATTAATAAAATAAATTAATAAATTAAATATTCAGTTTCCCACTCTTTCTAGGCTTACTTCAATTACCCAACAGCCACAGTGTGGCCAGAGGCTACCATATGAGGCAGAAAACATTCCTACTATTCCAGAAAGTTCTGCTGGGCAACACTGGTAGCATGTATAACAGTGAATTTTTGGCCTGTGTTCCTGTATTAAAGGCAAGTTTTTAAGGAAAAAACAAAAAAGTGAATCGCATTTCCATTGGAATGAATAAAAATCAAACCATTTCCATGCAGCTGGTCTAGGTTGTCTCCAACATCACTTCCTTTGGGCACTTGGAATCTCAGATTCCCACTGTCAGGGTCACTTCAGATCAAGGAGCAGAGGAAGCAGGCACTCTTTACCGCACAGCCCAGAGGGTGTCGTCCTCGGAGTGTCCATAGGCAATAAATCATCTTAGGTCAGGAGTCCCCGGATTCTAGTGGCCTGATACAGCAGAACGTTATACAGATGGGAGCGGTGGGGGAGGAAGGCAAGATTTCCTTCCAGCATGAATTCAAGCTACCC
Source organism: Panthera uncia (assembly GCF_023721935.1). Lineage (NCBI taxonomy): Eukaryota > Metazoa > Chordata > Mammalia > Carnivora > Felidae > Panthera > Panthera uncia. Next base: position 9,587,423 of record NW_026057581.1, read on the forward strand.
GCTCACCTTAACCTCCCTGATGGCCCACTCGCCCCCAAATCCACAGTTACCTCTTCAATGGCCAAATGGTTTTTAACGCACATTTCTGATTATACGGCTCTACCCTGGAGTTTACAAGCTTGTTAGAAACTGTATGTTAGCAGATGCCAATGCTTTCCTTCCTCAATATTTCCTCTTCCTGTGATAACAGCCATCATCATTTTCTTTTTAGGAGACAGAAACCCATGCACAGAAATTTGTGTGCTGTTATTCGCAAGGTAACGATACTTGAGCGTTTACTCTCACGCCGGTGTTAATTAGCTCACAGCATATTTAAGTCTGGGAACAACGCAAGGCTGCTAACATCTCCGAAGGACATCTTTTACACAGCTACGTTATGTTCTGACAAAACCCAAGCAGCATTGCCAAGACACCAATGGTGATTGGTAAACACGGTGTTGGCAAAGAGCTCAGAGGAATTTCTCTCAACTGGCAACCCGGCAAATCCAGGTTTACAAATGTGCCACCCTTGGTTAATTAGAGACGGCGCTGGCTTGTAACTTAATCAGAAGCAACATGAGAAAAAAAATTAAAAAAAATCAGGGGGAAAAAAAAAGTGGATAAATAAGCCTACTAGCCCTGCTCCTGGAGAAATGAAGTCACACAAGCATGAATGATCCAGTCCCACAAAAAAGAGGTTGATGGATGTGGTTGCTTTTTGCAACACAAGAACATCTGGCTACACAGCACAGCTGAGGGGAAAAAAAAGAAGGGTCCAAATTCATGGACACATTTCTGTCAGAGACATCCGGCTAACAGATGGCACTGGTTCCAAATAAAGTCCCGTAGATGTGCTGAGAGGGTTTTGAAAACTCGTGTGTTCATAAATGCATTCTTTCTACCCCTTTCTTTCCAGCTCAGTAGCTTGTCATCAGCTCTTTCCGTACTTACTCGCCATCTTCAGGGCAGTGATGTCTCCCAAGGCAGAGACCTGAAGAGGCCTGCACGGCCTTCTCAACCAAGCCCGGCCTGATGTGACGTGGAAAGACACCCACCACAATGTGGAGTCTCGGTCGAGGCTGTAAAGGAGAGTTAGGAGAAGCACTCCATTGACATGCTAGGTTTGCACGTTGTAAAGGCCGGCATTTACTGAATACTGACGGGCAGGACGCTGAACAAGGTGTTCGTCCTGTGGTCTTTATTGCAGGCTCTGGTAGCAGCCACTATTAAGATCATGATTCTTTAAATTTTGTTAATGCTTATTTATTTTTGAGAGAGAGAGAGGGAGCATGAGCAGGGGAGGGGCAGAGAGAGAGGGAGACAGAGTCTGAAGCAGGCTCCAGGCTCTGAGCTGTCAGCACAGAGCCCGACGCGGGGCTCAAAACCACGAACCATGAGATCACGACCTGAGCTGAAGTCAGACGGATGCTCAACTGACTGAGCCACGCAGGCACCCCAAGATCACTATTTTAAAGATCAGGAAGTTCAGGTACATATGTGAAGTTATCCAACTTCATAGATTTCATGCTTAAGCCCCTCTTGGTGAACGAGTGAGGTCGATTCACTTCCCTGCACTGCTCATGAAGATTTGAGGAAAATAATGCACTTTTTGTTGGAGGTGAGTGAGTCTCAGGCAATCAGATGAGACGTACCATTTGGAGCAGTGATTGCTGTAGTCTCTTAAACGGTGAATAATTTATGTGTTTGGCAAATACATTTAGAATCTAAGATGTAAGAGGGAGTTTTGCTTTTTGCTGTGGTCTGCTTCTTGTCTGGTCGATCCCCTGCTTTCGAGAAGAAAGGGACAGAGTGTAGAGCTGAGATTTGGGGGACGCCCAGTGGAAATCTGTACTGCTGGAGGACTTGTAGCCTCCCACGGGTATGAGCAGCACCCCGGGAGCTCGCTCAGTGCCCCCCACACACCCCAAAGTTGAAAGCAAACAGGAACATGGTTAATACTAAGAGAAAGGAACATCCTGAGGCACACTCGCTCCCTCTCTCATAGGCGACCATGAATGTGCACAGACATCAACACCATCCATGCAGATGAGGTATGAGAGAAATTCAAAGCACAACGTAGAGGACTTACAAATACTTGACCTCAATGATGTCTGAGCATACGAGACAATTCTACGGTTCTTAAAATCAGACAAGATCCTGGCAACTGGTGAGGCTGAACAATGCATACTTTCATTACGTGAGACCCTAGCAATCGGATTCTTTCATCGACCACACAGGATCTAGCACTAAGACCTTCTGCAGGAAAAGGCTTATCAAGGCAAAGGTAGCGTTCGTGTTATTGCATTATGTGTGTCATACAATTTTTGAGCCACAGACGTGGCTTAAATGGATAGTGGAATCTACATTTGGCAAAAGAATATTTTGCATGTTTTCTGATTTTTTTTTTTTGAGGCAGTGAAAAGAAATCCAGAGTAATTTGGTTCAGATTTTAGATGTATGCAGCTACGTTGGCCCACGAGAGTGGTGGGAGGCAGAGGCTTGGAAGATCCGTATTTCAGGACATAATTTCAGAGCTGCAAGAAAAAAACTTTATTCTCCCAGGATTCACTTCGTTATACGCGTAACAACACATGTGAAGATAAGGAAATGACTTGTAAATGTATATGGTGGGGACTCAGAATCCCGGTTGAGTAGTGCGTGGAGTGTGTTTATAATTGTTACTTTCCACCTGTGACCTCACTTCAGATCATTTCCAGGAGTTACTGCTGACTACCAATGAGCAGATAGTAAGCTGGACATTGGAATGAAGCCACATGGCTGAACGATTTTTAAGGGAACTCCTAACTGCACCTAACACCGGGGAAATGTCTCCTGCAGGGGGGAAGGGGCAGTCCTCTTGGAACTTGGAGGGAGTCATGACTGTTAAAAAAAAAATCATAGCTTCAAACAAACCCCAGTCTGAGGGAGTGTTCTTAAGGGAGATGACAGTAATAATGATATCAATAACTGGTAACATTTATTGAGTATGTCTGTATGTTCCAGGCAAATTGCTCAACTCTTTCTAGACCTCACCTTATTACAATAACCTTATTCGGAAGGCTCTATTGCTACTCTCATTTATCATTTGAGGAGACTGAGGCCCAGAGAGGTTAAAACTTGCTCTGGAGCAAATTTGGCCAAAACGAAGTCAAAAGATGATGGAATCTGAATTCAAATCCCAGTCCAACTGACGATCGGAGCACTCAAATTTCACTAGTATTTTCTGCTTGAGTGTGTGAGGGACCGGGGAGTAGAATGAATGTGTAATTTAACATCTGCTCTGGGACGTATCTGAAGGTGGAAGGAGGTGGTGCTGTTGACACTTAGCTGGGGACAATGGGGCACCCTGGGATGTATGGCCATACTACGCAAGAAGAGAGCTGACCTGACAGATTCACCTGCCTGAGAGATGAAGTGACCGATCTGGAACCACTTGCTATTAGCATATGTCAATTCACCCCAGATTTCAGTAGCCAAATTTTCACAAGAGAGACCAAGACTTTTCATCTGCTGGAGATGAATACCTGCTTAAAAAGTTACCTCTGTTTAGGGCGCCTGGGTGGCTCAGTCGGTTAAGCGTCCAACTTCGGCTCAGGTCATGATCTCACAGTCCGTGGGTTCGAGCTCCGCGTCGGGCTCTGTGCTGACAGCTCAGAGCCTGGAGCCTGCCTTGGATTCTGTGTCTTCCTCTCTCTCTGCCCCTCCCCTGCTCATGCTCTGTCTCTCTCTGTCTCAAAAAAAAAAAAAAAAAGTGACCTTTGTTTGCCTCTGCCTAATTTTCAACACCTCAGTCTTGGTTTCACTTTGTGCTGTCATAGCTTTCTTTTTTTTTTAAATCAAGAACATTTTGCTTTTAAAGTATTTACTGCCTTTCTAAGCCTAAGTTGTCATTAGACTCAACTGTTTTAGGGATCTGGGGTGGCTCAGTCGGTTAAGTGTCTGACACCTGGTTTCAGCTCAGGTGATGATCTCTCTTTCGGTGAATGTGAACCCCGCACTGGGCTCTGAGCTGACAGTACAGAGTCTGCTTGAGATTCTCTCTTTCCCTCTCTCTCCGCCCCTCTCGCGTTCTCTCTCTCTTTCAAAATAAATAAACTTATAAAAAGTTATAAAAAGAAGTATTTATATAAGAAACTGAGGCAGAATTTACAAACTCTTTGCACACAAATGACCACTTTCAAATGGGTTGGTTTGCCTTGTAAAGTCTCAGCTGTAGTGGAAATGTGCTCACTTGGCTTCAAATGTTAAATATCCCAGCACACAGGAAGCTGCCTCCGGGGGAAGTACTGAGTAAAGCACTCTCACTTCTAGCTCTTCTCTCGTCACACATTGCCCGTCCCAAAGCAACATGCACACGGTAGTGGCATATCTTTTTCTTTTCCTAGGTTTTTTTTTTTAAATGTTAATTTATTCTTGAGAGAGAGAGAGACAGAGCATGAGCGGGGGAGGGGCAGAGAAAGAGGGAGACACAGAATCCGAGGCAGGCTCCAGGCTCTGGGCTGTCAGCACAGGACTCAAACCAACGAACTGCAAGGTCATGACCCAAGCCAAAGGCAGATGCTCAACAGACCGAGCCACCCAGTCGTCCCTACAGTGACGTATCTTTTGAGCAGGACTCTCGTATCACAACCTCGGGCCACATCTCACACGGTGACCCATCCTCCATTCTCCTGAAACTTCACTCAGACACCTTTCTGGCACTTTCTTTCCTATCCTGACCCGCTCATCCTCTGGCTCTTCCACTTTTTCTCCTGTTGCCTCTCAACCTCACCTCTGCCCCCTGGGTCTCACTGTTGGCTTGCCTTTTCTTGTTTTTCTCTATACATTGTGTCATTTGCCAATTTCACCTGCCTTCATGGCTGCGATAGATACTTCCATGTGGTGCAAGACTTCCAAGTCTTTATATCCAGCTCTGGCATGCTCTCCCAAAACTATAAAGTTCTATCTATCTAAAACTCTTTCCCTATCAATATACCCATCATGCATCTCAACTGCAATGCATCTACAGCTGGTCTCACTAGCTCTGTCTGAAGCGCACACACACACACACACACACACCTGTCTGTGCCTTCTTTTCTCCAAGCGTTCCTCCTCCTTTGAATTTTCTCTTTGCAAATGATACAAGTTACCTACATGAACAGTCTTTGCATCCCTTTTCTTTTTACCATCTAAAATAGAATCATTTGACAAATTTTCTCAGGCCCATTGCTTCGATACACCTCAGTTCTACCCATTCTTCTAAATTTTCCTAGGTAAACTTGTTCGGACTCACTACTTCTCACCTGAAGTATGCCGACTGGTCTCCCCCAGTCTTCCCTCTTCTCTTACATTCATCTTTTTTTTTTTTAACGTTTATTTATTTTTGAGACAGAGAGAGACAGAGCATGAACGGGGGAGGGGCCGAGAGAGAGGGAGACACAGAATCGGAAGCAGGCTCCAGGCTCTGAGCCATCAGCCCAGAGCCCGACTCGGGGCTCGAACTCACGGACCGCGAGATGGTGACCTGAGCTGAAGTCGGACGCCCAACCGACTGAGCCACCCGGGCGCCCCTCTTACATTCATCTTGTGTAGCAGCAAGATCAAACTTTTTTTTTTTTTTTTTAAGTAAACTCTAGAACACCCAACATGGGGCTTAAATTCTACACTCTGAGATCAAGAGTGGTATACTCTACCAACTGAACTGGCCAGGCGCCCCAAATTCAAACTTCTCAAGGAACAGTCCAGATCCTATCACCTCTTTGTTCAAATTTCCATGCAAATGATATAACTTGTTCTATGCTATTCAAATCTCTCAGCCTGCCACCCAGGATCCATCGATGAGACCGTAACATCACTCTGCAGGTCTTACTTGACATGACATTTTCTCTGGGATTCCTTCTCAGAGTCCACAGAGCCCCGCTTTGAGCTTTCACAGAAACTATCCCCGCTTCCTGTTCTGCATTACATTTTATTTGAAAGATTAATTTGCTTTTTTATCTTCCCTTAGATGTATGAAGTCCACAAGGGCAAAGAGAATAGAACATTTATTTACAGCTATATTCCCAGTCCTGGTTTGTGGGAGGAATTTAATAAATGCTTGTTGGACTAACTAACAAATAAATGAATCTACTCACATTAAACAAATGTATCCACTCACTCTAAAGCTCTGTGGCTCTAGACCAAGTGGCTGGTTGTTTCTAGTTCAGCCATTTTCCTATCTCGATACGGTCCTTAGCTGGCCCTACCCATTGGTCTCCACAGAGCTAAATTCAGCCTACTTTGACGGAAGCATAATCATAATACCCCCCCCACCATGACACCTCCTTGAGTCCCTCAGATATCAGTGACCTCTTTCACTTCTAAATTCTTGCAATATTTCTTTGTACATCTTTTATAATACTGAGTATGTGTTTTTTTTTACATTTTGTTTTTAAAATAAAAATTATATATATTTAAGGTGTAAACACAATGACTTTATATCCATACCCGTGGTGAAATGATTACTACAGTCAAGATAGTGAATATATCGTCTCCTCACATGGTTACCTTTTGTATGTGAGTGTGATTTCAGCACCTGATACCGGCTTTATAGCAAGCCCCGGTCTCTCCACAAGATTAGCTCCCTGATCTCTCCACAAGCTCTGGGAAGACAGGATCCTCACTTGTTTTAATTTTAACTAAGTACTTACTATAGCACCTTACAGAAAGGAAAACTTAATAGCATTTATTGCTTGCAATGACTTAATGAATTAGCTCTATCAACAGACTATGACACTCTTATCTCAAACCATCAAATCTATATTTCCCTGAATTCTTCCGTAAGTTTTTATCCAGACAGATTTGTAATTTGAGAGATAGTGACACTCCCTCCGTTGGTGATTAAGTCTTGCACTTAACCACTCAGTCCACCCATTGCGTCCATGACCACTTGCATGCTGGCTTTGTCCTGGTTTATGCAGGGACAACAGGCAAAGCACTACCTTAGGTCTGGAGTGTATCTTTCACAATACCCGTCCTGGGATTTCTATGATGCCAGGGTATGAAATACCTCATGGGAACCCACTCTACGTTCACACATGTGCAAGCCAGAAGCACAGGGGAGGAAACACATATGGGTGCCAGTGGCCCTAGGCTTCACTCTTCTGTACTTGGCTGGACAGTTTGAGACTTATCTCTTAATGCTTCCGTGAAGATCTAATGTGATGAGATTCTCGTCACGCTGTCTGGTAGTCAGCGTGGTAAAGCATCCTTGGATTGGCGTTTTCTCTTTTGTATTTCATTCCCTCTGCCCTGAACGCTTCTTTTTGCCATCACATTCTCCAGTAAACTATCTCTAACTACCTCACATAAGACATGATGTCAGATCTGCTTCCGGGTGAATCCAGACTAAGACACACACAGCTATTAAGTCAGGACCAGACCCAGATCTTTGAGCTTTAGCTCTGTAAGTTTAAAATGTATTGCTCTGATCCTCTGCCACAGAGAGTGGGAAGATCGCAGTGAATCATCATGTTCTCATTTTATTATCTCTTCAAGACACATCACACCTAGAAGTAGAATTTGAAAAACAATAACAAAGAATTTTCCTGGTTCCTCAAATGCTTTTTAGCAGAGGTGATTCTATGGAAACAAATGAGATTACAGCATTAAGTATAGACTTTGACTGCCACAATTGTGGGTTTAAAAATTAAAAGTCCAGTCAATAGTTAACCGTGATGATTAGTGCTAAGCTTACATAGGAATGAAGAAAGAAAGGGAAAAATTAACTGAGAGAGGAAATGGCCCACACCCTAATGGACATGCAAATGACACATAGACCATCAGAAACAGACATCCCTGAGAGTGAACAGACTAAAAAGCCCAGTCTGCCAGATCACATGACCAAGCCATCATCATTTTAGGAAGATGCATCTGGAACTAACATTTACCCTATGCTTAGTGTGTGCCAGCCATGGTCTTAGATACTCCTCTCCTATACTGTTGGCCCCTGCAAGCATCCCTTAAAAGGATATGAGTAATCACATAATTATAACAATAGCAGCTGCTCTTTATTAAATATGAGCCAAGCACTATTCTAAGCATTTAAAACCATATGGTATTTAATACCCACAACAACCTTATAAGATAAGCACCCTTATGATTCTCATTTTTCAGGTGATGAAATGAAGGCTTAGGAGAGCTGCAGTCACTTACCTAAAGTCATACAGCTAGTGAGGGATGGAAACAGATAGTGGGTCTGGAACTCATGACCCTGAGTTCTGAGCTTCACGTGATTTCTGGAACCCCAGCAACTTTCCCTCCTTCGTGGACCTCCCGATCCTGGTCTTCCCATGTCAGATCTTGTGCTCTAGCACATTTCAGTCATGCTCCTTACTGCAAAACTGCGCTCTGCACCTGCCTCCTCACCTAATCCTGGGTCCATTTTGCCATCGACTGATCTATATTTTCCATGGATCTCAACTACTCTCTGGCCTGCCTCCTCTCCTGAGATATCACTGTCCTCATTAGTGTTTGGTGACAGGATTTTCATGCACCTTGCATAGAAACATTTTGAGTATAGTTCTTTCCCCAAGAAAGTTTCTTCAATATGGCAAAGCCCAAGGTTTGTGCTTGGAATGCTTTATCAATTGTTGATGTTCAGGTTTTTAGAGAATTTGTCTCCATTTCTAAGATTTCCGTCGTGACAGGTCCTAAATAATCTCAAATACAAAAGTTTCTTTATTTGCTAAGTAGACATCCACAACCATTTTATTGTGGGCGTGCTCTGTGGTTTTGTTTAAGACCATTCGATTGCAAATACCACTTCAAAGTCGCAAAATATGCTTATCTTTATGCAACTACTGGAATCCACCCGCTTTCCGAAAGTTCACATTACACCACTTTGCTTTTACGAAAGATTTACCTTAGTACCTGTTTTCACGAACTGAAATAAATCTGAAGAAGATTTTCACTTTTATGGGGAAAAAAAAAGCCATTCCCGGGGCGCATGGGTGGCTCCGTGGGTTAGGCATCTGACTCTTGGATTCAGCTCAGGTCACGATCTCACAGTTTGTGAGATTGAACCCCACATCAGGTTCTGCCCTGACAGCAGGGAGCTCACTTGGGATTCTCCCTCTCCCTCTCTCTCTGCCCCTCTCCTGCTCATGCTCTCGCTCTCTCAAAATAAATAAACTTTTTTTAAAAAAAGCCTTTATCAGACTAAGGTAGGTCTTTCAAAAAGCAAAGTGGTGCAACATGAACTTTCAGAAAGCAGGGTCATGTTCTTCACTTTAGGGCATTTTAGCTTATGAAAGACCTCACAGGGATGTTCTACTTTCCCATGGGGGGGGGGAAACCTGTATATTAGAAAGCTACATTAACACACCTCCTTTATATGCCATTATCCTAGTGCAACAAAATACCATATTTTTAAATAACTTTTTAACTTTAGGACAGTTTTATGCATACGGAAAAATTGTCAACATAGCACAGAGAGTTTTGGTACATCTCATATGCAATTTCTTCTCTTGTTATCACCTTACATTAGCATGGTACATTTGTTACGTTAATGAACCAATATTGGTACATTATTATTAACTAAAGTCCATCCTTCATTCAGATTTCCTTAGTTTTTGCCTGGTGTCCTTTTTCTGTTCCAAGATTCCATCCAGGAAATCGCATTACCATTCATTGTGTCATCAGGCTCTTCCCGGCTTTGGCAGTTTCTTAGACCAACCTTGTTTTTGAGGAAATTGCTCAGATATATCACATGATGTCCCTCAACTAGGGATTGGTGGATGTCTTTCTGATGCTTAACCTGGGGTTATGGGTTTAGGGGAGGAAGACCTTACAGGTAAAAAGCTATTCACAACACAGCATACCAAGTGCACATAACTATCAACATGATTTATCACTGTCGGTGTTGACCTTGATCGCAGGGCTCAGGTATTGTTGGTCAGGTTTCTCTACTGTAAAGTTTTATCTCCTTTCCCCCTCTCTGCTCTTTGGAAGAAAGTAACTACACTTTCCCCACTACACTTAAGGACTGGGGAGCTACACAGCCCCGATTTAGGATGGAGTATTTAAGCAATTTATTTGGAATTCTTTGCATGGGTAATTTGTCTCCTCTTCTCCATTCATTTATTTATTGAATCATTTATTTATATCAGCATGGACTCATAGATATTTATCTTATATTTTGATTAATAACTCCATGCTATTTATTTATTTTGTTGCTCAAAGCATTCCAGCTTTGGTCACTGAGATCTCTTTCCATTGGCTCCTATGTCCCTTTGACACACCTTCATCATTGTGAGTGTTTCGTTTCTTTGTTTTGCTTTTAGCTCTTCTTTACTTTCTGGAGTGATGGATGCTCCAGGCTCATCTTTTCATCTTGTGTATTTCTGTCCCCAGTCCTAGAAAGAACCATTTTCTGCAGGAGCCCTGGTTCCTGCAGGAGACTGGAGGACAGTATTAGACACCAGGAGCCGTGTGCACGCTGTGCTCGTGGTTGCTGGTTGCTCCTGAGCCGACCGCGCAAGGAAGCATACATCTGCACACGAAGCCCTATTTGTACACATATCTATAAATATTTCTGTATGTTGCCATCTCTATCTCTATTAAGCTAAACGTGAGTTCATACCGATGCCTCCAACTTTAATCCATTACCACATGGATCATTCTAGCCTCCTCCCCTTGCTTATCTATCAACTCCCACTCCCAGGGAGAAACCTGACTTCCACCATCTGCCATCCATTTATTCATTGTTCAGTTCCAGGATGCATGCATAACAATATCAGGATTGTTAACCCACACCCCGTGGGGAACAACCTCATCCTCTAGAGTATGGCACCATGCCATGTTTCTGAAATGTAAGTATGAAAAAAGAATTCTAAGATGTTTTCTCTGTGTTCTTATTTGTTTACATCTTCCTACTGCTTTCTGCCTTAGGTCCACTTTATAAGGTGAGTCAAAGCTACAGCCTGGAATAAGCCAGAAGTTATCTAGAACAAGGGTCAGGAAAGTGTGCAAATGAAACGCACAAACGTAAGTAGAGAGTCAGCCGAGCAGGGCTACGAGAGAAGTCAGTGCAGCTCCAGATTTGGTGTTACCAAGCCCAGTATGCGGAGCAGTGCTACCGAATTTGACAGACTATCTGAAAGCTGGTGGTAGGAGACTTCACTTCACCTGTCCTTTCACTTCTTCGGTACCTGGGCTTCAGAAACCACTCTAGGCCTGGCCTTTTCTGCTGCAACATGAAGCTAAACGTAGAAGACAAACCAGAGGCACTTTTTTTTTTAATATTTATTTTTGAGAGAGAGAGAGAAAGACCCAGGGCTTGAGTGGGGGAAGGGCAGAGAGAGGAAGACACAGAATCTGCAGCAGGCTCCAGGCTCTGAGCTGTCAGCACAAAGCCCAACGCGGGGCTCAAACCCCCGAACCACAAGATCGTGACCTGAGTCGACTGAGCCACCCGGGCACCCCAGAAACTTTTTTTAATAGACTTTATTTGGTAGAACAGTTTGAGGCTCACAGCAAAACGTTATACCAAATACACAGAGTTCCCAGATGCTCCCTGACCCACCTCTCCTACAGCCTCCCCAGCTACCCATGTACCACAGCACAGTTGTGCATTCATTCAACTCCATAAACCTACACCGAGACATCATCACCGCTCCCTACTTTACATTAGAGTTCATTTGTCCTGTTGTACATTCTGGGGGTTCAACAAATACATAATGACATACATTTGCCACCGTAGTACCATACTCAATAGTTTCACTGCCCTAAGAATGCTCTGTGCTCTCCCTCTTCATCCCTACCTCGCCACCGCCACTATATAGCTTTGCCCGTCCTATATAGCTTTGCCCTTTCCAGAACGGCATATAGTTAGAATCATAAGGTCTGTGGCCTTCTCAGGTCCTCTTCTTTTACGTGTAAATATACACTTAAGTTTCCTTCATGTCTTTCCATGGCTTGGCAGCTCATTTCTCTTTGTTACAATAGCTATAATATTTAGCTTTAATAATACTCCATTGTCTGAATGTACCACAGTTGATGTATCCATTCACCTATGGAAGGAGATATCTTGCTCGCTTCCAGGTTTAGGCAATTGTGAATAAAGCTGCTGTAAACTTCTGGATGCAGGTTTTTGTGTGGGCATCATTTTTCAACTCATGTGGGTGAATACCAAGGGCCATAATTGCTGGATCACATGGTAAATGTTTCGTTTCATTTTGGTTTTTTAATTTTTTAGTTTATTTATTTATTTTGAGAGAGAGATAGGGAGAGTGCTCGCATACATGTGAGTAGGGGGAGGGCAGAGAGAGAGGGAGACAGAATCCTAAGCATGCTGTCAGGGCAGAGTCCGATGCGGGGCTTGAACTCACTAACTGTGAGATCATGACCTGAGCCCAGATGAAGAGCTTAACCGACTGTGCTACCCAGGCGCCCCTGTTCAGTTTTTTTAAGAAACTGACAAACTGTCTTCCAAAATAGCTACACCATTTTGCCTTCTCACCAGCAATGAATGGGAATTTCTGTTGCTCTACATCCTTGCCAGCATCTGATGTTATCAGTGTTTTGGATTTTCACCATTGTAATTGGTATGTAGCTGCAATTTGTTTTAATTTGCAATTCACTAAAGACATACGATGTGACGCATGTTTTCATATGCTTATTTGCCATCTGTGTATCTTTTCTGGTGTGTCTATTCAGATCTTTTGCTCCTTTTTAATTGGGTTGCGTGTTTTTTTTGTAGTAGAGTTTTAAGAGTTCTGTGTTTATTTGGATAAGAGTCTTTTATCAGAAATATGTTTTACAAATATTTTTTCCTTGTTCATAGCTTGTCTTCTCATTCTCTTGACAGTGTCTTTTCCAGAGCAGATATTTTTTAAGTACAATTTATCAATTATTTCTCTCACAGATCATGCTTTCGGAGATGTCTCTAAAAATGTCATTACCAAACTCAAAAAAGTCATCTGGATTTTCTCCTATGTAACCTTCCAGGAGATTTATGATTTTGCACTTTATTTCTTTTTTTAATTTGAGAGAGAGAGAGAGAGAGAGCGCGCACACAGGAGAGGGGAAAAAGGAGAGGGAGAGAGAGAGAGAGAGAGAGAGAGAGAGAGAGAGAGAGAGAATCTCAAGCAGGCATCACACCCAGCACTGAGCCTGACCCTCAGCTCAATCCCACGACCCTGGGATCATGACCTGAGTGGAAACCAAGAGTCAAACATTCAACTGACTGAGCCACCCAGGTGCCCCTTTACAGTTTATAATTAGGTCTTTGATTCATTTTGAGTTAATTCTGGTGTATAGTGTAAGGTCTATGTCTAGATTCCTTGTTTTATTTTATTCTATTCTATTTTATTTTTTATGGGGTTTAGTTCTGGGCTCTCTATTCTGTTCCACTGATCCACTGGTCTATTCTCTCACTAAAACCATGACTATTACAAGTCTTGAAGTTGTGTATTGTCGGTTCTCTAACTTGGCTATTCTCCTTCGTTACAGGCTTTTGTTTTTAGACTAATTCATTCTGAATGTCAGGCAAAGGCACTCAGTCCTATTTCCATGTGCTCTCGTCTGGCTTTTTACCTTTCCCACCGCGCTCACCTTGGGAATAGTTGACAAAATGGTCTTCTGTTCTTTTTTTATTTTTCTCTTGCTTTAAGGAAATCTGATATCAGAGGCATTTCTTATTAATTCTCTGTCTTCTGAGAGAAAGACTTTGGTCTTTCTATGCAGTTAGGTGACTGGGAGGGAGGAGGGGGGCTCCTGGATGCTTCTGAAATGATTCCAGACACCTTTCCTGGAAGATGTCTGGCAAACAAGCCATCGCTGAACAGTGTGAGTCCATTCTTTCTTGGGCCAGACCCTCTCCTGTGACAACCGGGAATGTAACAGATAGTTTTCAACACTAACTGGTGGAAAGTGCTTTTTGCAACACAGCATTCAAAAGTCAGGAAATACTGCGAAGAAGATTCTAAACATACTGAAGATCCTGGATTTTCTGGATTATATATTTCTAATGTTGATCACATTGGAAAGAGTGAAAATGTGGTTTTATAAAAAAAAAATGTGTATAAGCATAAAGTATACATTGTTCCAATTAGAAAAATTTCCTTCCCATGTTTAGTAGTGTTCAACATAGGCTGAAAAAAAAGAGGTGATTCACAATGCTCGAGGCTGAAGCAGGTACTTAGGATTGCCTTTTGTTATAGCAATGTGATTTATTTAATAATTCATATTTTGGAATACATTAATGCAAATGATTATTTTAGATTGTCATCAAATTTTTAAATATGCAACACAAGAAATTTTCATTTTTGTTCATTTCCTCAGATAAAATTGGACACTTCAAACATGCCAAGTTTTCACTCATGGTGTACATCCAAATTGTTTTGTCTTGGTAATATAGAATTAAGAAAGTTATTCACATTTTATTTAAAATGAATAGTGCATTTCTGGATACGGGAAGCTGTTGACATAGGAAAGGTGAGAAATGTCTCTTTCTCTAGAATCCCTGGAAAAATCACAGAGACGTGCGCAAGATCCCCACAAATGAGCTTGTGAATAATGTATTTTCTGGTTTTAGAGATGAAATATTCATACAAAGAAAGACTCTTTAGTGTGTCTAATGAAAAATAACAAGAAAGGCCAGACAGAATGATTCTGAAAGAGTAGTAATCGACCTGAACAAAACCATTTGGGACTATTTTAAAACATGGATATAAATGCACTTTCTACTTCTTTAATACTTCCTAAGTCATGATCACCACATGTACAATTATCCCCTATAAATAAAGGGAGTTCCCATAATACTTTGTTATTATTATTTTGTTGTTGTTGTCGTTATCAGTATTATTATTATTAATGTGTTGTTGTTCTTCTAGTTGTTTTGGGCCCAGTTCTTGGTCCCATAGACTTTGGTTCTCTTTTCCCTCAGGTAAATCAGAAGTGTTTTATACTCCGCCCCACATTGTATTCAAAGATGGGCTGATCTTGTGGTTTATCATTCAAATGGGGACGATTTTAAGCAGGAAATGGTGCTCATTGAATAATTATTTTGCACATCAGGCACAAACTAGACACGTCAAATAAACGAAGGCATACCATGTGTGGTCTTGAGGGTTGAGTTTCTCTCGCTTAGCATAATGTTTTCAAGGTCTATCCGTGTCATAGCATGTGTCAGTACCTCATTCCTTTCAGGGCTGAGTAATAGTCCATTACATGACCATACATTTTGTTTCTCCATTCATCCATTTCTACATATCCATGGATACTCCATCTTTGGCTGTTATGGATAATTCTGCTGTGAACACAGCATACAAGTTTTTGTGTGAACATCTGCTTTTGGTTCTCACGGGTACATACCTACGATTGGAATTTCTGGGTCATATGCTCACTCTGTGATTAATTTTTGAAGGAACCAACAAATAACTTTCCACAGTAGCTACATCATTTTATATTCCCACCAGCAATGCATGAGGGCTCTAATATCTTCCCAGCATCACTACACTTGTGCTTTGTTTGTTTAAAATTATAACCATCCCAGTACATGTGAAGCAGTGCTATATTTTGTTTCTGATTTGCATTTCTGTAATAGCTAATGATATTTAGCATTTTTCATTGGCCATCTGTATACCTTAGTCATAAAACTGTCTATTTACATCCTTTGTCCCTTTTAAAATTGTCTTTATATTGCGTTGTAGGACCTCTTTATATATTCTGAATATTAGACCCTAATCAAATATATGATTTACAAATATTTTATCCCAGTTTCATGTTTTTTGCCTTATTGATAGTGTCCTCTGAAGTACAAAAGTTTTAAATTTTTTTCATTCCCTTGTATTCTTCTTTATATGTTTAAGAATATGTAATTTTAAAATTATTTTCTTAGTGGTGCCCTGGGGATAACAAGATAGTTTGGATTGACACCAATTTAACTTTAATAGTATGCAAAAACTTTGCTTCTATAAGTCTCCCTTTCCCCCTATCTTTTACACTGTTAGTGTCATGAATTACATTTCTTTAGATACTGTGTACTTATCAACTTAGATGTATCATTATGGATTTATGCAACTATCTTTCAAATCAGGTAAAAGAAAAAAAGGAGTTATAAGCAAAATATACATTATTTTATATTTACATATATTGATACCTTTACTGATGCTGTTTATTTTTTCTTGTGAACTCTAGCTACTATCTAGTGCCTTCTCATTTCAGCTTGGAGAATTTTTTTTCCCTAAACTTTTTTTTTTTTAAGTGAAAGAGAGAGAGACAGAGAGAGCAAGTGAGGGAGAGGGGCAGAGAGAGGGAGAGAGAGAATCCCAAGCATGCTCCACCCAGGGCTCTATCTCAGGACTATGAGATCATGACCTGGGTTGAAATCAAGAGTTAGATGCTTAACTAACTGAGCCACCCAGGTGCTCCTCAGCTTGAAGAACTTCTTATAGTATTTCCTAGAGAGCAAGTCTTCTAGAAATAAATTCAACTTTCATTTATCTAGGAATGTCTTCATTTCTTTTTTCTTAGTTTTCAAAAAAATGTTTTGCTGGATATACAATAGTTGGTTGACAGAGTGTTCTTTTTTTTTTTTTTTCCTTTGAAATGTCATTCCATTGCTTTCTGGCCTCTCTGGTTTTTGATGAGAAATCTGCTCTTAATTTTATTTAGTATGTATTGTACATGATAAGCCCTTTTCTTTTGCTGCTTTTGGTTTTTAAAATATTTTTAAATTATCATTGTGATTTCCTCTTTGAATCATGGAATATTTAGAAGTATATTGCTTACTTTCTAAAAATTTTGAGATATTAGAGTTATCTCTTATTGTTCAGTTCTACTTAATAGCATTTGGTATAGAGAACATACTCTGTATGTCTCCAATATTACACAATTTGATAATAATTATTTTATGGCCTGTATATGGTCTATTTTTGTTGATGTTCCAAATCCACTTGAAAAGACTATGTATTCTGCAGTTATACTGTGCAGTGTTCTGTATGTTTCGATTAGGTCGGGTATATTAATTATGTTGCCTAATTATCAGTGTCTCTACCAGTTTTTGCCTCTGGCTTATTTTATCAGTTATTAAGAATTTCCATTAAAATCTTCCTCTATTTGTCTATATTCCCTTTCATTTCTCTTAGTGTTTTTATTTATGTGTTTTGAGGCTTTATTATTAGGTGTATATGAATTTATTTTTTATTCTTTATTTATTTATTTATTCTTTATTCTTTATTCTTCATTTTAAATTTATTCAAATAACTAAGTGCTTTCCTTTATCTCTAGTAATACTTATTGCTTTAAAGTCTACTTTGCCTGATATTAACATAGCTTTATAAAATTTAATATTTTTAGAGTACATTCTTCCTATTCTTTTACTTTAAATCTATGTGTCACTATAGTTAGTGCGTATATTTTTTTTTATTTTTTTAATGTTTATTTGTTTTTGAGAAAGAGCGAGACAGAGCACGAGTGGGGGAGGGGCATAGAGAGAGGGAGACATAGAATCCAAAGCAGGCTCCAGGCTCTGAGCTGTCAGCACACAGAATCCAACGAGGTGCTCAAACTCACAAGCCACGAGATCATGACCTGAGCCAAAGTTAGATGCTTAACTGATCCAGCCACCCAGGCACCCCTATTACTGTGCATCTCATAAGCAACATACACTCTTTTTATTTAGCTATTCTCTTCTTGTCTTTTAATGTGATTGTTTTCTATTTACTTTTAATGTAATTATTGATATGTATTTGAATTTATACCTATCATTTTACCATTTGTTTTCTCTTATCCCAACCTTTTATTTATTCTTTTTCTTTTTTGCTTTCTTTCAAATTAATTATGTATTTTTATTTCATTTTTTCCCAACATTAACTTGCTGGGGGGGAGGTTAAATTATTATTTTTAGTGGTTATTCTGTAAATTACAAGCCCTATCCATGTCTTATCGGAAAAAAAAAACAAAAAACTTTGTTTTCTCTTTACCTCATACTGACAAGATAAGAATTTTAGAACAGTTCATTTTCTCTTATCTATCTTTTAACTTCTCTGCTACTGTTTTTTCGTCCCTTAATTCCATGTGCACTTTATTTTTTTTAAGTTTACTTATTTTGAAAGAGAGAGAATGAGCAGGGGAGGGGCAGAGAGAGAGAGAGAGAGAATCCCAAGACATCTCCCCACTGTCAGCACAGAGCCTGATGTAGGTGGGGCTTGAATTCATGAACCTTGAGATCATGACCGGAGCTGAAATCAAGAGTCAGAAGTTTGACTGATTGAGCCACCCAGGTGCCTCTCCACGTGCACTTTAAACCTCAGAAGATATTATTTTCCTTCTTTTAAAAAAAAAATGTTTATTTTTGAGAGAGAGAGAGAGAGAGAGAGAGAGAGAATGAGCAGAGGAGGGGCAAAGAGAGAGGGGGACAGAGGACCTGAAGCGGGCCCTGTGCTGACAGCAGAGAGCCCAATGCAGGGCTTGAACTCACGAACCATGAGATCATGACCTTAGCCAAAGTTGGACACTTAACCGACTGAGCCACCTAGGCGCCCCTAAGGAGATAATATCAGGAGATATTATTTTTATTATTGTTTTATACAATGAATATTCATTTGTATGAACATACATTTTCACCCTTTTGTTTCTCTTCTGTCTTTGCATAGAGATGTTTTCCATCTGGGGTCATTTTCCACTGCCTAAAAAAGTCTTTTAAGGATTTCTTTTACTTCAGATGTGCTGTCAATAAAGTTACTCAGCTTTTATTTTTCTGAATATTTTTACTCTGGTCTTAGTTTTCCACATATTTTCACTGTGTATAAATTTCAGGTGGACTTTTCCCCCACAGCTCTTTGAAGCTGGTATTTTATTGTCGCTATGGGTTGTTTGTGTCTCCCTGCACCCCGCCCCCCCCCCCCCCCGAAAGATATGTGGAAGACTTAACTGCTAGTACCTCAGAATGTGATCTTACTTTGAAAATTGGGTATTTATAGAGCTAATCAAATTAGAGTAAGATCAGTAGGGTTAACTCCAATGCAATATGACTGTTAGTGTTTATTAAAAAGGGGGAAATTTGGACATAGGGAAAGACACACATAGCAAAGATGATGTGAAGAAACACAGGGAGAGCGCTATATGAAGGTAAGAGAATGGAGTGATCCATGTGCAATCTGCAAATGCCAAAGATTTCCAGAGAGCCACCAGAAGCCAGGCAGAGTCCAAGAAGGGCTCCTCCACAACTTTCAGAGGGACTAAGGCTGCTGACACCTCCGTTTCAGGTTTCTGTACCCAGAAACCTCCAGAACTGTGAGACAATTAATTCCTGTTTCTGTCAGTCAGCCATTTTGTGTACTTTGTTGCAATAACCCCAGCAAATTAATACAACTGTCCCCTGACTCCTCTCATTCCCCTTGAAAAGTCTGTTAGTACTTTGAGGTATTGTATCATTTTTCTCATTTTAAGATTTTCCTTTTGACCTTGGTTTTCAGCCCAAATTAGAGTTTGACTCTAATGTACCTTTGTCATTTTCTTCATGTACATCATATTCCAATCCCATGTTTCTTTGCCCTGTGACCTGATGTGTTTCATAAGTTAAGAAATATGCTTTAAATATCTTTTAAAGGGGCGCCTGGGTGGCTCAGTCAGTTGAGCATCCAACTTTGGCTCAGGTCATGATCTCACCCTTTGTGGGTTTGAGCCCTGCGTCAGGCTCTATGGTGGCAGCTCAGAGCCTGGAGCCTGTTTCTGATTCTGTGTCTCCTTCTCTCTTCCCCTCCTCTGATCACGCTCTGTGTCTTTCCCTCAAAAATAAACATTAAAAAAATTTTTTTTAAAAACTTAAATTTAAAAAATTTAAATATATATATATATATCTTTTAAAATAATATTTTTCCACATTTTCTCTGTCTTCTCCATATGAGATTCCAAATATACATTATGTTAGTCTTATTTACTAACCTCCATATATTTCATGTCATTTTCTGTGTTTAAATTTTTTTTGTTGTTGTTCTTCTTAACACTGCGACCTAGATATTTCCTATTGTTCTATCTTCTAATTCACTAATGTTCTCTTGCTTTCCCTACTGCAAAACTAACATTTTGAATCATCACTATTAGGTTATGATGTTTTTAGTTCTGGGAATTTCCATCTGATTCTTTTTTATACATTCCAATTCTCTTGTGATAGTTACCATACTTCAAAAAACTCTATCATTGAATATATTAATCATCCTTATTGGAAAATCTGGTTTGGATAACTGCAATATCTGTATCATCACAGATCTGTTTTATTGTGTAATCTTCTCTTGGCTTTCTGTCATTTGGTCTCGTTTACTGGCAAGCCTAGTAATTTCAGATTGTCTGCCAAACATTGTATATGAAAAATTATAGGTGCTCTGGTTGAAGTTGTCTTTCTCCAGAGAGAAGTTAATCACCTTCTGGCAGCAAAGAGATATGAGAAAACCATTTTAACACAACCAGGCATTGAAATCATTCAAGGCTATGCTTTAGCTTTGCGATGTTCTGCTGTTTCTAATTTGCCTTTACTCCTGTAGTATAGCCCTCAGGAGGTCTCAACAGAAAGCCTGAGGTTTTACTGTGGTCTCCCCTTCATGAACAGACTTCAGTTCCAAGTCTTGTCTCTTCAGGTAAATCTTTAATCTGCTTGTTAGCCTCTTATCTTCTGCTTTTGCTCAATTTTTTGACCTCTTGCCTTGGCCTGAGGAGCTCCAGAGCTAGCAAATTTCTTGAGACCAAGTTGAGTATAGAGTATAGTGCTAATTCCACTATGGTTTTCCCTTCTCTGGGATTTGATTTCCTGAACATAGGGTGTCTAATTTTGTTTCTCAAGGTTAGCAAGTCTGCCACAAGCACTAGCTTTCCCCTTAGGCTCCAGGCCTCTCTACACAAACCAAGTGGAAAATATGTTGTTGAGAACAGAACTCAGGTCAGCCATTTTTCCTTTTCTCTGAGCTCTTAGCTCATGGAATCCATTGATTTTAGCTGATCTCAACCATCTTCAAATATCTCAATATATATTATTTTAATCCCATTTTTACCTGCTGTCCTCTAGGAGTTTTTTTTCCCCTGAAACAAACTTCTTTTTATCCAGAAAATCCTTTTTAAAATATTTGTATTTTATTTTTATTTTCTCTTCACTAAGTCTTTCTACCATGTTCCCTCATTTTCTTTATGTCCTTCATTCTGTTAGTAAATAAAATGATCTAATCATAGAGATAAGCATAGGATTGGTGTTAATTTTATGTATATGTATGTATATATATATATACATATATATGTATGCATGTGTATGTATATATATATGTGTATATATGTATGCATATATATGTATTAAAAAAAGGATAGTCGTAAATGTTGAATAAATTTAGAAAGAAAGCCATCAGTCCTATCTTATCATTATTTATTCTTTTCCACACACCCTCTGTATCCAAATAATACTTTTTGAACTACTCCCGACATCAAATCCATCATCCAAAAGTAGTATTTCCACCACTTTTTTAAAAAAAAGTTTTAAATGTTTATTTATTTTTGAGAGAGAGACAGAACATGAGGGGCAGAGAGAGAAGGAGACACAGAATCTGAAGCAGGCTCCAGGCTCTGAGCCGTCAGCACAGAGCCCGACGCGGGGCTCGAAATCATGAACCGTGAGATCATGACCTGAGCCGAAGTCAGACGCTTGACCAACTGAGCCACCCAGGCACCCCATATTTCCACCACTTTTAAACTTTGTGTCATGATCCTTTGATTCATGTCCTTCTTTAGATTTCTTTCATCAGTAGAAGCATTTCCTTTCAAATATGTTCAACAACTTTGCTTTTTATCCATCAATGAGTTGACCGTGGCCCTAGTTTTTGTCATTGCCCCTGAGTAATTATTACTAGCACCTGTTTACCCTCAAAGTTATTCCAGTTTGGGGTAATATTATATTGTTATTCATTGGTCATACACACTTTACAAGATATCAATTTTGGCTGAACGAAATTATATAAATTCTCTACTGAGCTACAGATTAATTTAACCAACTGACTAGCTGACCCCTGCCTTAAAAAGTCAAACAGCCACCTCATAATTAATATTCCCCAAACAGGATGTTTGCCCTCCCCACCCCATCTCCTTCAATTGGTCCCGTTTCCAAACCCTTACTTACTATCAATGACATGAGCATCCACCTACTGTTGCTAAAGAAAAGAATTTGGGAGTCACCTTTAGTTTCTACCCTACCTGCTTACTGAGAAATGTATGTTGAATCTTTTCACTTCCCTCCACCCCCAGTGCCACACAGGTGCATCATCCTTGGTTCGCAGGAAGACCAATGACTCCGTCCTTTCTCTACACGGCTCCAACATGAACATTCTTAAAACGTCAAGGTTGTGCATAGGAGCAGAGAAAGCGAGTATAGCTTGAGAAAGATAAATAAAAAGTAACCCAAGCGTTACATTTTTTCATGAGTCAGTAAACAATCTGTGATAAGAAGTCGTCTTGCAGTCTGATGGCGTTGCTGCCCTGAAAGGCTTTGTAGTGTAGCTTCAGGAGGTTTACTGCTCTCAGCATAAACTACTTACCATGACCTCTAGAGCCCTGCTTGATCTGTGCACTGTCCCCAGCCTCTCCTCACCCGGCCCGAGCCACGCCGGCTCCCTTTCACGCAAGGCTCTTTCCATTATTATTTCCTCTTTACAATTCTCATAGCTCATCTCTCACACTTTTTCTTTTAAGCACCAGGTCAATAATCATCTCTCTGCTCCTTCTGTGGTGTGATCTCTGTCTTAAATGACCCCCAGTTATTCTCTGTCGTGCCATATTGCTTATTGATGACGCAAAACTATTTTTTTTTTTTTGTTATTGTCCACTTGAGTGTTGTTTATTTCTGCCACCGTCATGAAGTTGTGGGAACCTTACCTTGTTTACTCCTGTAGCTGTTCGAGCAATACCTGACTCAGAGTGGGTGTTTTCTGAATAATGATGGAATACATTTTTGAAGGGGCTCTAAGATTTCCTGCAAAGTTCTGAAAAGTTCTAACGAATCTAATATTTTCCCGAAATAAAATCTCATTTCTCAAGTATTAGCATGTGTAATAAAAATGATTTATTCTTCAGCTTTATGTTTTGATTTTATATATAGTATAGCCAATTATATTTTATTACAAGTCTAAAGCAGTTCTGTTATATCCTAGATCAAATGGGCTTTATGAGCCTTCCAGGGAGTCGAAACTGTATTTATTACCTTGTTTCTGTATGAAAATGTGGTCTGTAGTCCAAGTAACAAAAAATTTAGTCTCCAACAAACTTTGAGTTTGAAAGTGATTTTTACATTGATGATAGTCTATATAGAGTTCCGAGCGATCATTAAATCATTGGGTCAGAAACCAAGTTTCATTAATAACATCCTAGGATCCATGGAGCAACCACTTAAAGCCCTGTTTCCAGAAGTAGGGAAGATGTAAATGGTAAACACATAAATACAGTCCTTCATATGGAACAAGAAAGGTATACAGTATATAATGTCAGCCTTGTGTTAAAGTACATTCTGCTCTTGGCAGTGGATTTGAGAGCAATACTCCAAGTGTCTGGACAATCAGAAAGATAGCCCTTACATGGATTTCTTTGCTAAAAACTATCTAAAACCCTTTTAAAAGAATATATTTATGGGAGTGTTTTTGGTGATTGTTAAAACAAGCTTAAGGTCGAGTCCCATTTAGTTTCTTAAAATTCATTTGAGAGAAGATGTGGAGGGGGGTATTCTCTTCTACACTAAAATAATGTTTGTGTGTGCATTCATATTTTTCTTTGACATGCATTTAAATACTTTATAAGATTAATAGAGGGCTATCTTCTCTACTATTTTGCACAACCATCTTATACAAGAGCTGTACGTTGTTTGTTTTTTTTTTTTTAATTTTTCTAACGTCTGTTTATTTTTGAGAGACAGAGAGAGACAGAGAACAAGTAGGGAAGGGGCAGAGAGACAGGGAGACACAGAATCCGAAGCAGGCTCCAGGCTCTGAGCCTGACGCGGGGCTCAAACTCACAAACTGTGAGATCATGACCTGAGCTGAAGTCGGGCGCTTAACCGACAGAGCCACCCAGGCACCCCAAGTTTTGTTTTGTTTTGTTTTAAATGAAAAGGAATTTACCTATTTTCTGGCCAAAAATTCCAATATAACTTACTCAAGCAAGGGGCCACCCAAAGTTCTATATTAATAGTCACAAAGTCAAAATGTTATTTCAATAAAACATTATATAGGTTTTGTGGCTATCAGAGAAGAATTGAAAATAACTCCATATCTAGATGTCAGCTGAACTCTATTTATACCTGTTATTCTTAAATGGATCTCATTTTTTTCCTGAAGCTAAGCAAAGCAATAGAATTTTTAAGAATACTAAAGAAGAAAGAAAATGAGTTAAACCTGTATTGTAACAAATGAATATGGCAAATTAAGATTATGCGTGTGAATGTGTATATTTGTGGATGTGTCTCTAGATGTGTGTGTGTGTGTGTGTGTGTGTGTGTGTGTTCCTCATGTTATTGAGATATATTTTTTCTTCCTACAAGCTTAACATTAGGCATAAAATTTCCCATAACAGCCTGTATTGGTCAATGTGTCCCTGGAAGAGGTGTTTTGTATCTCAGAGGTAGCATAAGCCCCATTAGATGTGGTGTTGCTATGGTAACTGCTCTCTCTTTTTTAATTGAATAGCATAGTAAGTAGTCTTATAAAACCCACCAACCCATAACTTTCTGGTGCCTCAAGGCAGCTTTAACTTAACCACCTTTTCTTTGTCTTTATTTTTTCAGTCTAAGGGATTCAGGTGTTTGCCTCTACCTGCTTTATGAGTCTGATGTGCCTTCGTACTAAAATCCTTTGGTTGTTGACCACAGATAACTTCTAAATGAGAGCTCAATGTGGTTATAAAATCAAGAAAAGAGTAAAAAATTTCCATTGCAGGAACAAAAGCAAACTTCCACTTAAGGCTGTGTCTGTAACACTCAGACTGAATAAGGCCCAAGTATTTGATCATCTGTTTTCACCAGAACTTGTCTATACCTGGCACAGTACAAAGAAATCATTCTGGTAACACAAGAGCCACAAAGAGTGTTATGTTAAAATAAGTCTTGGGCGATAGGCTCACATATTTTAGATTAAAAAGAAATTCTCCAAGGATCCAAGAGTCCTATTTTCCTTTCTGGCTCAAACACACACCTCGTAAAATATCTATGCTTTAGTGTGGAGATGCTGTTTGAGGTCAAATAAAATCTATTGTAAGTCCCTCCCCACTCCGTTTCCTTCCTAGAGATAATAATTCTTGCTGGTTATTTTGCCACTTATTTATGTTTAAACTGTTAGTAAATCTCTTTTAAAATAAAATTGAATATATGAGCATTGCTAGTGCTTTATAGGAAAATAGGGCTATTATAACTTGTTCTACTTGCAGAAGAGGGTGTTAAGATATGATAAAAAGATCACTTCAGTAATATTAATCTATCAGTGTTAATCCAGTGATATTAATCAGAAAATATTTCCTACTGAGTAACATCATGATTTTTCAAAAAACTGAATGGGTAAGAACAATTAGAGATATCCGTCTTTAAGTTTACGTTGGGTACTGACCCTTCATAATATCAGAGAAACACAAAGTCTAGAGCTTAGGATTTACCTTGTCTAACTTCCCAAGCGATTAGAGATTCTCTTTAAAATATTAAAAAGTTAATTTGAAAACATGTTTCTATCTAATCTCTCAGTACTCCTAAATTTTGATGCAACTCAAATATAGTTGATGATTGCTTTCTCAACTTTGCTAGTTTCTTTTACAAGATGAATAATTTAGTTTATATTTAGGCAATGAATAAATGCCATAGCAGAGTGGGTAATTATAACAGCTTACTCTTTTCAGAATGTTCCTCTGCGTAACTCAGAGAAACCCCAGAGGAAATAAGGGAACTGGAACAAGGAATTAAGTATAAGAATGAAATGTACCTACAGCATCTCTGGAGGAAGCACATCCCATCGAACTGAGGGTATGGAGATCTTCAGGTGAGAGATATTGGAGACACTATTCCCTGGGTCTCTTTTGCTTCTAGTGTGATGCTGAGTTTGCAAAGAATTCAAGGCCCTACTCACTCTTTACCTGCCATTTTTCAATATTGTGCTTGCAGTGAGCACCATTGAGGAATGCAATAATGTCTCCTTCTGAGAGAAAAGGCAGGCTTGCTTACTGTCTGCCATAAAACAGCAGGTTCCCAATATCAGTATTCTTTGGCTATAAGGTAAAGCCATTGTAGATGTAGCATTAATCTGGGCTGTCTACATCGCCCCTGTGGGATATGGGGGACAAGGGGTGAAAGGATGCAAACATACTGGTACTTATGCTCCTTGATTTGGTGTAACAAAGTCCTTTGTCTCTGACCCAGGAGTCTCGTGTCTTTTGTCAGCATCCATGAAAGAGTAGCAGGCTTATTTATTAGCTTGTAAGTAGGGTAAAATCCCAAACCAGATAGGAGGAAGTTGCTAAATTCACCCCTGCATCCTTTTGGTAGTGGCATTAATGGACCACCAACACTGTAATCTGATTTTTGCCAGAAAAAGAGACTTATAATAGAATTCTTTTAAATTTGAAGACTTTACCTTGGTAGATGTTCTAAAAGCAAGTAAAATATTTTCAAGCACATACAAAACAGGGCAAGAATAGCATTGCTCAAAGGTATGTGTTAGTTCTTTAACAAGATGAGGATTTCTTTTTCCCCTGAGGTAGGAAACTTTTAGACTAATATTATTTTGCCGTACTATTTAGAACAGAATTTTAGACTTTTGACCATGTATGTGTTTATAAGTTACTAAATAATTTTAATCTGTCATAAGCAGAATCACAGCATGGTTTATAGACTTTGTCACCTTCTAGCAGAAGTGGCATTGGGGTCCTTACTAGTTCTGTTAGGCAACTTAGTGTTCAATGAAATGTCTCCACACATATCTGTTTGGTCAAAAGTATTTCTATTATACTGGTAACTAACTGTACAAGTGATCAGAGCAGACAATATGGAATGGTCTGATGTTCTATAGCTCTCAAATCCACAAGTGGGATAAATAATACCTAATGAAGGTAATCCAAAGGGCATCATGTCCATTTATTTCTCTAAACCATTATTCCTTATATTTTTATTTTTTTAATTGCCCCCTCACAGAGCTTTTTTAGGCATTCCCCACCCCCTTCAATTGCCTCCTTACCAAGCTCGAAAGGAAACCTGAATACCACAGATACACCGTATATAAGTTTGTGTGCTATAGCCCTTGGAAGGCCACAACCATTGAAATATCTAGGATTTTTTTTTTTTTTTGCCTCCCAAGAACCAATCATTAGCCCCCTGTGCATGATATTGCCCACATTGAGAACTCATGTGCTAAACACTCCAGAATCTATCCCTGGACTCAGCCGTATACTTCTGCCTACACTATTATATGGTCTCTCAATAGTCTTTTTTTAAACTGCTTTTTACTTTGGAGTGATGCTTATATTTAGTGAGGCTATAAAAAATAGCACACGAAACTACTTAAGGCTACTAATAAATTGGTCATTGGGGGCACCATAACACAGCGATTACAAGTCACATCTAGCTACCTGAATTTAAATCTTGACATTACACTTACTAGCTCTGTATTCTTTGGCATGTTGGCTTAGACTTATCCCTGAGTCTCAGTTTGCTCATGTGTTAAATGAGGATGACAACAGTACTCAAACCACAAGCTTATTATAAAAACTAAGGATAAGGGCTGCTGGGTGGCTCAGTCAGTTGAGCCACCGACTCTTGATTTCTGCTCAGGTCATGATCTCATGGTTTGTGAGATCAAGCTCTGCATCGGGCTCCATGCTGACAGTGCAGAGTCTGCTTGGGATTCACTCTTTTCCCCACCTCTTAAAATAAATAACATTAAAAAAAAAGAAGAAGAAGGATAAAATGCATGTAAGGTACCGGACCCAGAGTAAAGTGTTCCGAATTTTAGCTCTTATATACATAGAGGCTTGCAAAGAGGCTAAGAATGTTCTCACTGGTCATGCCATCAAGAATAATTGAGTGATTTTATCCTAGAAATAGATACTGAGAGTGATTGATCAGATTTCCTTCTTTTCACCACCTGACAAAAAGTTTAAAGTCCACATTCTGTTAGTTCCCATATCAAGTCCATAGTAGATCATAGATTATATTTGCCTCCTGATACCAAGGTACGTTTTTGTTATTTTCCCTTTCTTACTTAGCATGAATTTTGGGGTCATCAGACCTGGTTTGAGACCTGCATCTATCTCACTCATTAGCTTGTTAACTTCAGGTGAATTCTTTTGCCTCCTTTACTTCCCTTGTTCTCATTTATAAGATGAGGTCAATATTGGTACCTAAAATAAGATTGTTTTGAGGAAAGTACATGGCACCTAACGAGTAATAAGCATTCAATTATCCTTACTCAATGGCATTAATTATTTATGTTATCTTGCCATTGTTTTTGTATCTGTGCAAACTACTATAAATTTTTTCAAATAAGGAGATGAATAAAAATTTACCTAGAACACTGCTGCTGTGATTTGAATGTCTGTGCCCCCTCCCCCCAAATTCATATGTGAAATCCTAATGCCAGTGTGATGGTACTAGGAGGTGGGGCTTTGGGACATGCTTAAATCATGAGGGTGGAGCCTTCAGGCTTAGATTTAGTGCTCTTATGAAAGAGACTCCACAGAGCTCCTGAGCCCCCTCTGTTATGTAAAAATACGATGAGAAGTTTGTGACCCAGAAGAAGACTGTCACCCAACTGTGCTTGCATTCTGACCTTGAAATTCCAGCCTCCAGAACTGTGAGAATTAAATTTCTGTTGTTTGTAAGCCACTCACTCTGGGATGTTTTGTTACAGCACCCTGACTGGACTAAGGCAGTTGCCACAACATTGCTTCCTCCATCAAGGTTTAAAGTCTTGGGTATTTTCTCATCCTGTTGTCACTCGGATCCCCGTGACTGGGAAAGGAGCAATGACATTGACCCAGCACCACCACTGCAGACCCTTCGTTCACGTCCCCAACTGTGACACCGACCTGTGACCTGTGGATGACTGAGAATGAGAATTTGCCCAGGTTGATGTATGGTTTAGCGTGTCAAACACTGGAACTAAATTTAGATATCTAGACACTTGCCCTGTCGGTCAACACGGCTTTGCTTGTGAGGCCAAGCAAAGCAACCCAAGCATCTTCACACCTGTCTCTCACATCTGCTAATGGACATAGTTGTCTTTTCTTATTTGCTTGCATCTCAGGGCTTGTGCTAACATCTGTAAAATTCCTTTGCCTAGAGTAAAGTGCTAGCTTCCTCACTTCACTGTGTGGTCTTGAGCACTGTGTGGCCTTCTTGTTTTCTCATCTGTGTAATGGAGAGAATAATGTTCAGAGGTTCTGGAGATAATAATATTCAAAGGTTGTGCCTAGCCTGTAGCAGATACTTTGCAAATGTAGATTTGACTCGTTTCCCTAAGTTTAGTAGGAGAGTCAGGGTTTCAAATTGACCCTCAAGTTAATAACAGAAAAAAAGAAAGAATTTATTTCCCCAAAGGTCTATATTATATTCATTTGGGCTATAAAAACAGACCTCAAAACAAAGCCTAAAGGCAAAACCCTATACCTACAATTGTGTCTTGCTTATCTGTTTTCAGAGGAATTTGGCTGTGCGTGGGTGAAGTTGCTGAGGATAAGTATGAATGAAGAAAGAGGAAGGGAAAGAAGACGTGAGTATTTGATATTTTTCCTTGTTATTGGTAGTGGTGCCATGGTGGGTGTAGTTTCTGGGACTGTGCAGTAGGCAGAATTCTTCTAAGATAATCCCCAAGGATCCATATCCATGTACAACTCCCTTCCCTTCACTGTGAGAGGATCCCTTGACTATGATAAGACATCTCTTCCATTAAGTTACATAACAAAAGGGGTTTTGTGCATGCAATTTTGGTCACTAGTGGGTTGACTTTGAGTTCACAGGAAAGGCGATTACTCCAGCGAGCCTGATTTAATCACACGAACTCTTTAAACCTGTATCTAGGGGATGACCACAAACAAGGTCAAAGAACTGAAGCCTGAGAGGCTTTTATTTGCCACCGTTGGCTGGAATATGGAAGGGCCACATGGCCAGGAATGTGGGTGGACTTCGGAAGCTGAGAGCGGGCCCCTGGCTGGGAGCCTGGAAAATAAGAGGGACCTCAGTCCTACATTTGCAAGAAACTGAATTCTGCCAACACAAAGAAGGAGCTTGGAAGTGATTTTTTCCCTAGGCCCCCCAAATGACATCTCAGGGTGTGACTGACATCTTCATTTCAGACTTATGACAACTTAAGTAGAGAAACCAGCCATTCTATGTCCAGATTCTTGACCTGTAGAAACTGTGATATAATAATTTGTTTTGGTTTTAAGATGCTGGTTTTGTACCAATATATTTTAAAAATTTCTATTTCTATAACAATAGAAAAATAATACATGTTGGGCAAAATATCATAGCTTATAGAGATACACAAGGCAACACCTAGAAACAGCCAGAAGCACCATCCCATCTATTCAAGCATTAGCTCAAATTGCTGTTAGACATTATCTTCTTAAGCTACCAGTCCCTTAGGTTTAGCAACATCACTCCCCCCATAGCTTAGGAATAAGGTCCTGGAAGTCTTTCATTGGCATGACCCATGTCAGGCTGTTCTGAAGGAGTTAGTTCATAACTTTGATTCTGTATCATCCATGACGTGCTCATTTATTTCTTCCTGAATTTAAATATTCTTGCAGTACACTATTATTACTTAAATCCTACTACATTCTATGGTCCTGGAATTAAGACTCTTTTTTTTTTTTATAATCCTCTTCAGTACCTATTAGTTTTTGCAAACTAAATATTAAAATATTGATTAAAGCTGGGGCGCCTGGGTGGCCCCATCAGTTAGGCGTCCAACTTTGGCTCAGGTTATGATTTCACAGTTTGTGAGTTCAGGCCCCAGGTCTGGCTCTGTGCTGGCTGCTCAGAGCCTGGAGTCTGCTTCAGATTCTGTGTCTCCCACTCTCTCTGCCCCTTCCCCACTCACACTCTCTCTCTCTCTCTCAAAAATGAATAAATTGTTTAAAAAAAATAAAACATTGATTAAAGGAATACAATAATGATATGAGAAATCCTGCTTATCCTTCAACTCCTATCCCAATAAATAAGGCATTTTCTTGACCCATCATCCTCCTGAAATATGGAAAGGAAAAGGGATCATACTAATGGATAAACTACCAAGGTAGAGCCAAAAGATATGCCAAGAACTGCATTGTAAGTGGAAACCATTCTTTCCGGCAGAAACGGGAAAGGCTCTATGTTCAGAATTGTCAAGCAGGAAGAGCAAAAGTGGGCTATGGGGTGGATATCAAGGAATTGATTAGCATCTTCTCTATCCAACAGCTGGGCTAGTAATGTCTCTGTCCTAATATCCCTACTTCCACCCATCCATAGAGCACGACTCACAGTCATGTCCATCCTATCATACATCCAGAGAGCTGCCATATAAGGAAATAGAATAGTCTTCCAGGGGAGAACTTGGGACCATGATGTAGGTGCTCATACGTAAAAAAAGAAGCGGAGCAAAGACTACTATAAACCCTCTAACAAATGATATTTTAAAAGAAAGACAGATCCGATCAAGAGGGAAAATGATAATGCGTCCTCAGAGTAATTCATATTGGCTCGTTCCTCAACTAACTGCCTGTATTCTTTGGATATACAAGTAAAGTCAATCGTGACACAACGCACACTTTACTTAGGCACACAAAGCCTGACGCCGTTCCCCCATTTCAAGGGAGACTAGAGGGGAAACAAACCACATACTTACAGAGGAAAAGCATACCAGCAGCCTTTTAATGGATGCTCAACTGATACTACGTCCTAAACCGCGTGCTTTTGACTTAAGAGACGGTAGCTGTTTGTGAATGCTGGAACCAGGAAGGCCTTACAGATGCCGATAAAGTCTGAGCTAAGGCAGGAAGATGGAAGAGACCATGGCACATTAGAGATAGAATCAAAGTTATGGACCATCCACTACACCAAAACTTGGTGGTTCATTCATAAATATGAATGGATAACCAAGGGTCACCAGACATCTGAGTAAACCTTACAAGGGGATTTATAAAACCAACAAGACAGGGCTTATAAAAAAGAATAATTGATTCTGAAAAGAGCGTTCTCTTTCCCTCATGATAAAAATTTTGATTTCAGTAGTTTCAGAGAGATTTGAGAAACTATCTAATCCAGAATTAAACAGGACCAAAAAAACCTACAAACAGTTCTTGAAAATGAAAAATATGGTCATCGAAACAAAACATTGAACGGGAAAACTGAATAGTAACTTGGAGACAAGTTAATAAACTTTGTGATCTGAAAGATTCCTAGACATTTACCCACCCATGCACTTATGTCTAGGAACATAAAGCAAAACAACAAAAAGACGAAAAACATGTGAGAAAATACTAAAACATGCGTCATATTTATTAGAAATATGTTAAATGAAATGCTCAGAGACAAAGTAAAACAAATTGTTGAAGATGAAACAGGAACATTTCTCTGAGTGGAAGAAATAGTCACATCTTCAGATTTGAAGTGGGCTACGAAGTAACTGTCTATTAATTCGTCGTTTATTCAACAAATACTTAATGAGCTCAGTTTGTTCAGAATGTTGTGAATATGGAAATGAGTATTAAAAAGAATAACAAAGACTTTTACAACAACTCTGTGGTAGGCAATGCTTTGAAACGACCCCCAAGTTTCCCATGTCCTATATCCTCTCCCGTTGCGTATGTGAGGGACCTAAAAATTGTAATGGATGTTGTACCCATGCTAAGTTACACTATACGGTAAAGGCAAAGAGATTTTGCAGATGTAATTAAAGTCCCTAATCAGTTTTCCTTTGAGTTGACTGATCCATACCTAGGTTAATTGTCTAGGTATGCCTGACCTCATTAAGCAAGCCCTTTAAAAGTGGTTTTAGGACTTCTCTGAGCTTAGAGACTAGGAGGAATTCTTTATGTTGCTGCCATTGAAAAAGCAAACTGCCATGAATTCTATAGCTTCAACGTAATAAATTCTGCCAACAACCTGGGGGACCATGGAAGTAAATCCTTCCTTAAGTCAGGCTTCCAGATAAGAATGCAGCCCAGTAAACACCTTGATTTTAGTCGTGTGAGCACCCGAGCAGAGGATTTAGTTGTCTTTCTTGGACTTCTGACGTATAGAAACTATGATATAATTAACAGGTGTGGCTTTAAACTGCTAAATGTGTGGTTCTCTGTTAAACAGCAATAGAAATCTAATACAAAGTCTACCTACATTAGGGTGAAATTTCAGGACTCCGAGTGCACAGGAAAACTCCTTAAAGCTTTCAAAGGAAAATGTGAACGTTACAAAAATCGGAATAACCTTAGGCTTTTCATTAACAGCATGGTATTCTAGAAAACAATGGAACAATTCCTTCAATGTTCTGAGGAAAAGTGATTTGGAGCTAAACAATGAATAACATGAGAGAGTGAAATAAAGACATTTTGTGACATGCAAGGACATCGAAAGTGCACTTGTCCATATGGCATGATTTTGAGAAAATCATAGAGTATAAGACAAAAAGAATCAATTTGACCTTTACTCTTAGAATAGTCTCCTTAGAAAGGTACATGTGAATATGTGCCAGATGTTTCCCTTGGATCTGAAGCATATGCAATATCCTAGGATTATAGATGGTGCTTATCATTTTTCTTTTTACATTTTTATTGAGGTAAAATGTATACAGATTAATAAACATCAAGCTCATAAATCTTTATAAGGTTTGATGAATTTTATTTTTTTTTTAATTTTTTTAATGTTTATTTTTGAGAGAAAGAGACAGAGTGTGAGCAGGGGACGGGCAGAGAGAGAGGGAGAGACAGAACCTGAAGCAGGTTCCAGGCTCTGAGCTGTCAGCACAGAGCCCGATGTGGGACTCAAACTCATAGACTGTGAGATCGTGACCTGAGCCGAAGTCAGATGTTTAACCAGCTAAGCCACCCAGGTGCCCAAGGTTTGATGAATTTTAAAGATGGATACACCCAGGTAATGACTACCCAGATCAGAATATAGAATATTTCTAGCCCCTCAGAAGGTGTTTTTACCCCCCAAAATGGCCACCACCATCCCCACTTATCATTGTGTTTGCCAGTAATTCATTCCCTTTTCATTGTTGCATAATTTTTAATCAATCACTTCATTTATATGCCACAACTGAGTCCCTGTCCCATTGGATGTCTCAGTGGTTTCTGGTTTTTCACTATCACAAATAAAGCTACTGTGAATACCCTTTTACAGTATTTTGGTTGTGTGCACTCATTTGCGAATGGCCAAATACCCAGGCATGGATTGCTGGGTCATAGGACAGTAGAGATTTTTACTGTTTTTTAACATTTCATTCCAGCTCTAGGGAAAACATTGAAGGCTCACGTATAGTAATAAATTTAAAAAAAAAATAACAAAAGTCTGGGTAATTTAAAAGTAAGGTTAAGACTGACAGAAGAAACAGATGGAGAAAAATAATATTCCAGCTCATTTACTCATGTTCACCAACTATAGCCAGGGTAAGCTCCTCAAAATTCTATTCCGATCATGATCTGCCTCAGCTTCGAAACCATGAAGTACCTTCACCTGGCTTTATTAAGGGGTTTACCTTAATGCAAAGCTGTGCATGTCTGGCCTCTACTTGTATCTTTTCCGTCTTACCACTTTGCCCTTCTCCACTTTTTCCACTGGAGTCCCACTGGCTTCTTCTACATCATTCTTGCTGTGAGTTCTCTGCCCCAGGGCCTTTGCAAGAGCTATTCTTTTTCCTGGAATGCTCCTATTACCATTTTCCACATAGTTAAATCCTCTTCATCCTTCAGATCTCTTACCAAAGGTAATCTCTTCTGAGAAACCATCCCTGATCCCCTTAATATAAATTCTCTTATCTATGGACTTCTGGGCAGCACTTATTACAATGTGTTTGTGTTATTATTAATTGACCTTTGCCTTTTTCATTGGATGGCAGTTTCCATGATGACAGAGTTAAGGTCCATTTTTACTCATCGTTTTATTGCCAGAATCTAGCATAGCATTTGGCCAGTGTAGGCACTCAATAAATACTTATCAAGCCACAGAAAGAAACCTACATGGTAAAGATAACTTTGAAATTGAACAACCGGTATCATTTAAAATTATGAAGGCAACCACTTGAGGAACAGATAATAATAATACGATATAGACTGAAATGGAGATGGGAGAAGACTCTAGTAAGTGATCTAAATTTCTCTGCTTTCTAGAATGGAGTCAAAGGCCTAGTACTTACAGTACTATTCAACCGAAGAACTGAAATTATTAGCACTTAAATGTAATTATCTCTGTAACACAAAGCTAGGGCTGGGGAACGGAGGTGAGGGAATAGATTTTTATTTGAAATTTTTTATCCTTTTTTACAGAAAGATGAAAACCAAGGTTACTCTCCGTACCCATACCTTTGGAAATATCCATACCTTTGGAAGACTTTGGAACACTGGGAAGCTAATTTGCATATCTCCCCCTGTGTCAAGAGGTTGGCTGCAGAGTGAGGCACATACGATTAGGTATTCAAGGCTTTTGATAACATTTCTTAGGTCTGTGATAAGTTCAAGCCTTCGATAAAGTGAACTAATGAAACTACAAGCTGATTTGAAGACCATCAAGGATAACAATGGGTTTTGAAATTTCATATAGTAAAATGTCCTTGTTTTCCTGGAGTTAGTTCAGGCAACCAGGGGTTAGGGTAAAGCATCCCTGTCCTGCATGGTTCTCGCATTTGCTCCGGTCTGAGCACAAGACAGGTGGTAGCATTATCAAACCACTTTGGCCACGTATCACAATGCAAGAGTGGAAGACAGGGAACAAGACATTAGTCATATTATAGGTTTCATATAGAAGATCTCAAAGGTGAAACAAGAGCAAATATTTTAAACTAAACTGGCGAATCTGAGCTAAGGATTAGGGTTTTCAGGAGAGAACTTGCTAGTTGGGTATGGGGACTTGGGGGGCAGGGCAATCCATATGAATTTTTTTTAAGTTTATTTATTGATATTGAGAGAGAGAGAGAGACAGACACAGAGACAGAGCAAGTGGGGAGGGGCAGACAGAGAGGAAGACAGAGAGAATCCCAAACAGGCTCCACACTGCCAGTGTAGAGCCCGACGCGGGGCTAGAACTCACGAAACCATGAGTTCACTACCTGAGCTGACACCAAGAGTGGGACACTTAACTGACTGAGCCACCCAGGAGCCCCCCTTTCTCTAATTTTCTTATGGCATTTATCCCTTTATGTTATGCACTCTGGTTATGTTATGTGCATTTCTTACTTCCCTCATTAATCTATGAGGTCACGAACATTTGGGTATATGCATTCGCCGTAGGGACTGGCCATGGACCTTGCACATCACTGGTGAAAGAAGGTTCAAAAGCAAATTAAGCACTGTCTGAGGACCCAAAGATGACAAATTTTGCCCATCTCATTAATTGTCATATGCAGTGTGCCTCATCAGTGTGCTTTGGTGAGAGTCACAAAATTCAGAGTGTGTATTGCATATCATCCTATAAGTATACTATTATTTCCATTAGTAACATTTAGGAGAGTGAAAATGTTTTCTATCACTGTTAACAAGTACTGCACATCCTTTTACATCAGAAATTTGCATCAAGAAACTAGACATTGATTTTTCATTAATAAGAACTGAGAAAATATTTGAATATGTCTGTTTTTAATAATCACAATGATGCATGCAGGCTGCATGGTTTAAGCTACTGCTAAGATTATATAATTTGCATCCTTAAAAACATTCTAATCATCTTGAAAGACAAACTAAGGCTCTATATATCCATTCTCTATAAACCTAAAATAGTAAGGAAATGTCTGAAAGGGAAGAAATAGAGGCAAAATTCATGCTACATTCAAAGCAAGCCATTTTCTGTAATTTTAAGTATATGCAAAGAAATTTTGAGCAACCTACACACTCAAGTAGTGATTTCTAAGAATTAAAGATGTAGGGGTCTACTTACATTCTAGGGAATTCCTTTTTTCCTATTCTCCTATGGTTGTTATCTCTTTTTGTGTTATTATGGAAGAAATTGGTTGAAACATAAAAAAAAAACAGAATTGATATTTCATACTTGAATAATGCAGAAGGTAATATATGCAGGAAAGTTTTTCCAAGGCATGTCTGCGTATACACTTTTGAATTTTACTGGAAAACATGTCATTCCATTCAGAACTCTGAATTAAGATGCACTATTTTTTTGCTGAAGGCTATTTTAAATTAGGCTAATAAATTGCTACTCTCCGCCTTGCGTGATAATGCATTACATTATCTACTGATGTACGTGTATTGTTTGACTCTAATGGTGTGGAAATTAAATGTTAGACATGGGCCAGATGTTCCTATAGATGGATATGAAGTATGACTCTGGCATAGTTCTGTCTCATTGGAATGAAGAGGAAGGGCATGAAACCAACAATAACAAGCACCTCGAAAAACATCCTCTCTGATATTGGTCTCCCATAAGAACTAACATCGTGCAAGGTCTAAATCCTCTCTTCCTCCTTGTCTTTGAGGGGTGTTCTAAACGTCAGCAGTATTTGCCCCTGTTTATGGGGAAAGACATCTTGTTTCCTAAAATCCAGGATAAAATAAAATCATGAACAGAAAACTACCTGGAGGGGTGTCCACAGACAATAACCATTTGTCATCTTTATTTGACAGACAGGAGCAGCTTGGAATGTTTCCCTGGATGGTGCACCTCGACATGGCAGTGAGATTTCCACGGGTCATTCCTCTGCTCTGCAAAGAGTTCACAGCAGGGTAGGAGGGATATGGGAGTGCGGGGGAGGGAAATGGCAAACAAATGGGCCTTATGGTGAATTTTAATGAAGATTCCCTGCTGGTTTTAGCCCCACTGGAAAAAAAAAAAAAGGAGAAAAGGATTTGGGGGGGACAAAGGAAAAAAAAGGAAAAGAAGAAAAGAAACTCATCATCTCTGATTTCAGGCTAATTTACGAATGGATCATAATTCCAGCAGTAGAAACATGTCACAGGAGTGGAGTAAGGGTGGGGGAATACATAGGATGTTTGCTGTTGCTGCTTCTACTGCTGCTGATCAGATTACGAATATGTAGTTCTATTTTCAAAAACCCTTGGCAAAGTGGTGTGGGCCATGAACATGTGACATCATCTTACCATAAATCATCCACTCACTCACTGAAAAATGTTTGCCGACCTGTGCTGATGGAGGTAAGGTGTGGGTTTCCGGAAACTCTGAGGTGGGGGTACTCCAGTGATGGGGGGGGGGAAGGTAAAGGAGGACATCTGTGCAATGTTCCATGATACCCCAGCAGAGCTGTGGAGAGAGGCCAACGAAACTCAGTGAAAGGTCAGGCCAGTGTTTGCAAGTGTCTTCTTTTAAAAGAGCCACTGAATTCCAAGAGGAATATCCTGAGAAAACATAACACGGAGAAAGAGTAAAACAGATCTTTTCAGGAGTGATTTCAGCTGCAAATGTTCCTGTCATGTTCTGCCCCTCACTCTCTTGTGTGCTTGAAATATGGGATAACGAGGGAGTCATTGCTTTGTGCACTGCAGGTTTCTGTCTGTGTGCTTCTCTCTATGTACCGAGATGTTTTCTTTCTGATTGATGTGGACTCAGATTTTTAATTTAGCATCATTTCTGATTTCTAGTCCCATAAACTTTGATTTCTTGGAAGTAGCTTCACTTGTCTCTTTTGCCTTGTTTTTCTTCCTCGGTTATTTCTTTCTCTGTTGTGTCACTTTAAAAAAAGCAGTGTTTTGAAACTCTTTTCCTTATTAATCATGAAGGTAAGGTAGTTTTTCTCTCATATGAATGTTCCACACAGATGAATGTCTTGCCTTTCTGGATCTCCCTCACAAGCCATGTAGGGACAGAAACCTATGGTTTTCTCATTGCAAAGTAGTATACTAATTATATGTTCAACATGTTCCTGGTGCCATCAGTTCTAGACAAATTAAGAGTCTATTCCTGCCTTCCAGGATCAATGAGCTGCATGAAATGATGAGTAACAGTCTAGAACCCTCACCTTTTGGATAACATTGCTTCCATTTCTCTTAATCCTGGGATGTTTTCCTTCCTTATCATCTAATCAAATGGGTTCTTGTGATCCCTGAAATAGCTTGTAGAGTAACCTT
The DNA here is from genome assembly GCF_023721935.1 of Panthera uncia. Lineage (NCBI taxonomy): Eukaryota > Metazoa > Chordata > Mammalia > Carnivora > Felidae > Panthera > Panthera uncia. Next base: position 9,626,642 of record NW_026057581.1, read on the forward strand.
TGATAGGCTGATGTTGGCATTTTTGAACTTAACAAGCTTCCTGGTCATTGAAAACCTCTGTCTTAAGGTCAAACTCTGTCCTGCTCATTTCTTATATGTTACAATATATCTTTAATCATGACACGTTTAATTTTTCTTAATGTTTACTTAATTTTGAGACAGACAGAGTGTGAGCAGGGGAGGGACAGAGAAAGAGGGAGACACAGAATCTGAAGCAGGCTCCAGACTCTGAGCTGTCAGCACAGAGCCTGATGTGGGGCTTGAACTTACAAAGGGCGAGATCATCATCTGAGCTGAAGTCGGATGCTTACCAACTGAGCCACCCAGGAGCCCCTCATGAGACATATTTAAATATAGTCACTGATTAAGCAGAGCAAAAAGAGGGAAATGAGGGAGAACAAGGAGAGAAAACATGGGTTTCTGATGGGCTTGCTCTCGGTTGGTCACTTCTTCTAGTCTTACGGTTCTTCAGCATTGGTACAGCAAGTGGATGGAATCAGGAAGAAGGGAAAAAGGCGGCCACTTTGGCCAAATTGGCCTCTACAAGAAGAGTCATCACAAGGTCAAGTCTAGCTCCCCAGGTATTTTATTGGGATTGCAAACTAAACCTCTAACTGGCTTCATCCTCTGGACATATATTTCCTTCAAGGCAAGTATTTCCTTTGAGGAACAGATTGCCATGGCAGGATAACATAGGAATCCTGAATTCTTGGTAACATTCAAGTGCAAACTATTGTATAGCTAGAGTGATATGTTGCTAAAGAACCTGAATTTGGGAGTTAGGCAGGCTTGAAGTGAAATTACATCTTCACCACCAACTAGCTGTGTGGGCATGGACAAGTTTCTTATACTCATTCAACTCTAGTTCTCATTTGAACAATAAATGTGACTACAGCCCCTACTGCATAGGATTGTTATAATTATCAAATGAGATAATGTACATAAAACTGTTTAGCTCAGTATTTACCATACACATCCTCAATACATGTTATCTGCTATAATAATATAATATATATGATATATATATGCATATATATACATATTATATATGTATATATGTATATGATATATACATATAATATATAATGTATATATTATATATTACATATAACATATGACATATATTATATATATTATATATCATATATCATATATAATATAACATATATGATATATATAACATATATCATATAAAATATATGATATATGATTATATATATATATAATATATGTAATATATGATTGTGTGCTATCACAATCATATTAGGAAAGGCTAGAAAGAGGGATTCGTTTTAAGAGTCCAGTCTGAGACTCTGACTGTTTGGAACAAATATACTCTGTTTTCTTTTTTTTTTTTTAAATGTTTATTTATTTTTGAGACAGAGAGAGACAGAGCATGAGCAGGGGAGGGGCAGGAAGAGAGGGAGACACAGAATCCGAAACAGGCTCCAGGCTCTGAGCTGTCAGCACAGAGCCCGATGCGGGGCTTGAACTCATGGACCGCGAGATCATGACCTGAGCCGAAGTCAGCCACTTAACCGACTGAGCCACCCAGGTGCCACTAAACTCTGTTTTCTATTTTATTCCTGATCCCTGTGAACCAGGTTGTATGTTTTATTTGGTGATTGTGACCATTCAGTGTGTTACTTTGGGTTCAGTCAAACCAGATCCTTAATATTTGGGAAAAATCAATTTTCACTTGTCGAGCGCAGGGTAACTGGCCATTCTATCAATTAAATCAACAAAATCAGTCAGGTGTTCAATCTCACAAATGTTACAGGCTATGCGAATAAGTATGAGCACCTTTTCTAAATCCAACAATCATGGTAGATTGCAATCTTAGAATCTAATTGGGGAATTGAGGCCAACATGTATGAAATAGTATGAACGCAGAGATAAAAGCAATACTGTATATAAGAACTTTGTCTTTAGGACCATTGTGAGGTTTGCCCATCCACTTAGGTCTTGTGGTTTTGATCTACTGATTTTTTGCTTCAAAGACCGGGAGGATGCTTTTTATATGGATTCTGGATCTACTACAATTGCTTGCTTACCAAACACTGCTTGCTTGAAATCGATTTGCCCAGAAATTGCTAGATATAAGATGTGTCTTTATGTTAACCCAGAATGTGTAGTCTCAATTTGACCTATGACATCACTACTATTTTGAGGACTTATTTTAGCATCCGGTCCATGCTTTCCCAGCATCTGAACTTTACCTCCAATTTTGGCTTTGCTATACTTAATTTCACACTGAGGGTGACAAAAGATTGCCCAACATGCTGCCATGATATTTGCCTGTGTTTTATAGCATAGCCAGTGTTCGCATGTAGGTGGTTTGTTTAAATATGTGATTAGGCACTAAATTATGTAGCACATAATGTGTGGGTTGTGAGAGCACAAAATAAGACAAATCAGTAAAAGATGTGATGGTTGAGGAAGACTTCATAAAACAGAGGACATTGAACTGGCCATCGACGATGGGGTATAACAGTGTTTGTCTCTCATGCCTTCTAAGTCGTTCACTTTCTTTCGCCTAGTTTTAATATACGAATATATTTTTCTTATAATATTCAAATGATACAAAATGCAGAGACAATAAAGAATCCCCCAGTTTGAAATCTCCCCAATATAGTTCTTTTTATGTTACTCCAGTCCTTCTGTATATACAAAATATTTTTATTTTTTTTATTTTTTTTTAATTTTTTTTTAACATTTATTTATTTTTGAGACAGAGAGAGAGCACGAACAGGGGAGGGTCAGAGAAAGAGGGAGACACAGAATCTGAAACAGGCTCCAGGCTCTGAGCTGTCAGCACAGAGCCCGACGCGGGGCTCGAACCCACGGACCGCGAGATCATGACCTGAGCTGAAGTCGGACGCTTAACCGACTGAGCCACCCAGGCGCCCCTATACAAAATATTTTTATATAAAAACATTCAAATGGATCAGCACACATTTTTAATAGATGGGATTATACTCTACTCCATTCTATAACTTTCTTTCTCTACTGGCAATTTGCCTGGTCAATTTTTTTTCTCATGCATTGTTTTGTGAGATATGATTCATGTACCATTAAATCATTCTTTACAATGTCCACTTCAGTAGTTTTTAGCATATTCACAAAGTTGTGCAACTATCAATGATATTAATTCCAGAATACTTCATTACCCAACAGAAAACCCCTTACTTATTTGCAGATATTTTCCATTCTCCCCTTCCCCAAACCCCTGGAAGACATTAATCTACTTTGTGCTTCTACATATTTGCCTATTCTTGATATTGTATATTGAATAGAATTTGTAGCCTTATGTGGTTGCCTTCTCTCATGGGGCATAATGTTTTCAAAGTTCATCCATGTTGCGTCAGGCATCTGTACTTTATTTCTCTGTGTGACCGAATATTCCATTGTACGATGTGTGTGTGTATGTGTGTGTGTGTGTGTGTGTGTGTGTGTGTGTGTGTGTGTGTGTATTCATCCACTTGTCAATTAACATTTGGCTATTTCCACCTTTTAGCTATTAGGAATAATGCTGCATCAGTTTTGGTAGTTTGTGTCTTTCTAGGAGTGTCTTTCATGTGCAAAGTTTTCTGTAGATGTATGCTTATATATTTTCATTTATGTGCATGAATCTTGGAATTCATGAAGGTCATGAAGTAACATCCAGTTTGAAGCATGGTAAGAAGATCTTGAGAAACTACCAAACTGGTTTGCAATGTGGCTGTACCATTTTATAATCCCATCAACAGTGTATGAGGATTCCAGTAACTCTGCCTGCTTATTATTATCTGTGTTTCCGATTGTGGCCATCCCAGTGGGAGTGAAGTGGTATTTCATTATGGTGTCGGTTTGCGTTTTCCTAATTACTAATGATGCTGAGCACCCTTTCATGTGTTTTGGTCACCTGTATATCTTCTTTGGACAAAAGCCCATTAAAATCATTTGCCTGTTTAAAAAATTGGATTATTTTTGTTGTTGTTGTTGAGTTGTAAGTGTTCTTTATACATTTCTGAATGCCAGACCCTTATGAGATACATTATTTGCAAATATTTTCTCAGGTTATATAGGTTGCATTTTCACTTTCTTGATAACGTCCTTTGATGTACAAATTATTTTAAGTTTTAATTAGGTTTGACATCTATCTTTTCTTGGTGTTACCTATACTATTGTTCTTATTTTACTTGTACTTTTGATGGTATAGCTAAGAAACCATTGCCTAATCCAAGGTCACAAAGCTTTGTGCGTATATTTTCTTCTAAGAATTTATAGCTTCAGCTACCATATTTATGTTTTGATCCATTTTGATTTGATATCTGTATATGGTGTAAGATAATTTTAGAATCAGATTTTCAATTTCTGCAAATAAGTCATCTGGGATCTTGAAAGGGACCATGTTGAATATATAGATCAATTTGATAAGTATTTCCATCTTAACAATATTAATTCTTCCAATTCATGAATATAACATGTCTCTCTTATCATGCATACACAGTAATAATTATTTCAGGTCCTCTCTTTTTTAATTTTCTCTTTAATTTCTTCTCTTTTAATGCTTAACTGCATAATTGTCTCAGTTTCGGGTCATGCGGAAGAGGTAATATTAAGCATTCCCTGAATTCTGTCTTATTGTTCCTCTTCCTGAACACACAGGAACAGGAATACTGTATTCCCAGTCTCTCTTGCACTTAGATCAGGGCCATGTGACTAGTCCTGGCCAATAGGCTATAAATAAAACAGAGGTTTTTTACCTTTAGGCCAGTGGGGAAAAAGTCCTCTCCATTTTCTCTTCCATTATTTCAGGGACTGTTGAGATCGTCTGGCAAAATGGCAGAGTTACAAGATGGTGCCATTCTAGCTCTCCGAGTCAACGGCTAGGGAACAACCGCTGGAGGAGGTGCTCCCGGACTTCCTCAGACTTCGCGGCAGTTATCACGGAGATTCTGAGTCAATCTGTGACCAGATCAGCCCTGACTGTATCCTGACTAACACAGAGGAGTGTCCACTTGCTCCCCATTCTTACCAGCCTTCAGCTATTTTGCTTTCTTCTTTCGTCTTTTCCTAGAGGATATGCCAATCCTATAGCCAATAGCTAGGTAGCAAGTCCCACATCTGGCGACTGACAGATGTGAGAGTTAAAACATATGAGGGAAGAAGGAGACAAAGTTTCATCTGGAAGTAATACCTGAGGTAGCTCAAGAGTCTCACCAAAGCTGATCCCCTCCGTGCTTCACTGTATAGTAAAAGACCGGTCTTTTGTAGCTTGGTTTTTCCAATGATTTCCTATGGACTTTAAAAAAATTCTTTCAGTGATTAATTTATCAAAATAAGTTTAAACTGATGCCATGACCATTTTCAGTGATGATGTATATTCCACTAAAAACTAAATCCGGCCACATGGGAACAAACAGAGATGAAAGCAATAAATGATCTAAAATGGAAATCATTAGTCGTAAGTATTTAAACAGCCTCTCTACAGACATGGAAAGGAAAATACAAAGAAATGAAGGCAAAAGTATGTAGGTGAAAGAGGAAAAGGTGAAACTAATTTGAATAAATGTTTCTTCCTCCTTGGATAAATGTTATTTAAAAATAGCAGCTAGTAATGTTGATGTGAATTTAGTGACAAAAAAAGCAACTGGGGTAAATGAAAATAATTGTAGGACTGCAGAGGTTTTTTTTTTTTTTCTTTTTTCTTTTTAATTTTTTTAATGTTTATTTATTTTTGAGAGAGGGAGAAAGACAGAGCACGAGCTGGGGAGGGGCAGAGAGAGAGGGAGACACAGAATCTGAAGCAGGCTCCAGGCTCCGAGCTGTCAGCACACAGCCTGACATGGGGCTCAAACTCACAAACCGTGAGATCGTGACCTAAGCTGACACTTAAGCCGGACACTTAACCGACTGAGCCACTCAGGTGACCCCCTGAGTTTTTTCATTGTAAGAGGTAATGCATACTAAAAGACCCCTCTAAGTTTAAGAAAAAAATATTAAAACCATCAATAAATTGCAGTCAGCATGGACTTATTTAATTTACATATTTTAATTTTAGTCATCATCATCAATTAACTCCTTCTGTGAAAGATGAGGTAATTAGTAACCTCTATGCCTCCTTTCTTCAGTTTATTGCTTTTATAATATTTAATTTTTAATGGCTTATAATATATCTGGTATAATAATATTTACCTAGCTGTGTTATCTTACAGTCGTATTTAAGTGAATTAAGATTTGAACCCCTGTCCTGTTATTGTGGCTTCTTAATTTCTGTATTTTTAAATTTTAAGTCACCTCTTCATTGGTTGCATTTTCCTCAAATAGGTTTTTTACAAAAAAGTTCTGTTGCTCCCGAGTTTCATTGAATCTATTATTTCACCTATGGAAATGCCTTTTTGTTGTGTCTATACGTAAAGAATAAATCGACTGGATGCAATGGAGATTTTTGGTACATTGTTTTAGAAACTGAGTTTCTATTGTGGGACCAGACTCTTCCCTACATATGTATGCTACTTGCTTTTTCTTCCCAGAAACTTAAAGGATGCTTTACTTAGTAACTTAACTAAATGTGGTTTTATATCACGAGCTCTGTATCAGTTTTTCTTAGTACATGATGTGCTCTATGAACTGGAAGATTCAGTCATTTATTTACTTTAGGTAAACTTTCCTATATTATATCTCTGATTATTTTCTGTCCTCTTTGCTAGAGTCTTTACTTCAGCAATATTAATCACCCTGTGGTACATGGACTACAGTTTCTGTATGTATTGCCTTCCTAAGTATGTATTTTAAGCTTGCTGTCTCTTTAGTTTTATTCTGTATAAATAAAGCCTTATTTACATGATTTTTTTTTTTTTTTTTTTTTTTTTTTTGCTTTTTGCCCCTTCTAGTTTGTCTAATTTATCTGTACTGGTTCTGTTATCTTGTTTTTTTTTTTTTTCTTTTTTCCTATAATACCTCCTTTCTTCTCCTTCTGATCTTTTATTACATCATTGTGCTTTTCTTGGATTACTGAATCCGTGTCCTTACGGGATTACTCAAGAGATAAAGACACGAGCCACAAATCTGCCTTGGTTTCTTAAATATTCTTTCAACTGGATCATCTGTGTTATCTTTTAAAATCAATGCCTTTCTCCACCTACATATTTTTATTTTTATTATTCTTTTGGCTGTTATGTATTTTCATGGTTCTGAAGCCATTTATTTTCTTCCTCCACCTTTGTTCAGGTGTTCTTTTTTCTCTGAAATAGTTTGTGTGATTTCTCCTTGATATCATCCTTACCTTCTCTGGAATCATCTGAGCGAGCAGCATGGTGTGGAGAAGGGGGGAGCATGGCTGAGCCCAGCTGCAGGCTGAGCTGAGGTCCCTGGTTTGTTCTTATTGCCGAGACACCGGCAGATGTCCTTTATTAGACTCCATTCCACCCAGCTTGGCAGGCATTCAACTCTTCTGGGCTTTGGCTCACTCCCCCGACTTAGCACTCCATGCTGGAGCAGGACAATCCGGAACCCTTCCTGCTTCTGTCCAGATGGGGTTTTCAGAGCACTCACACAAGCTTTTATCTTGCTTTTCCCAGGGATATCTACCCATCCCTTTAGCCCACTCCTTTTTAAGTTAGAGAGTATGAAGAGGTTTCAAGATTTCTGAAGTTTCCTATACCCTCTGTGCTGCTGACATGGGAGCGAGATGGAAGTCTGTCAGGGCGCCTGGCGGCTCAGTCAGGTGAGCATCTGACTCTTGATTTTGGCTCAGGTCATGATCTCATGTTCATGAGTTCGAGCCCCACATCGGACTCTGAGTTGACAGTGAGGAGCCTGCTTGGGATTCTCTCTCTCCCTCTCTCTCCACCCCTCCCTTGATCATTCTCTCTCACGCCCTCCCCACCCCCTTAAACTAAACAAATGAACATTTAGGAAAAAAAGAAAAAAGATTGGGAATCCTGTCAACCTGGCCATTAGACCAGAATCTTCTGTCCTTTCACTGGTCAAAACTTGTTGAAGTCTACAATTATTCCGTATTTCTTTCTCATGCTGGAAAACTTCTTGCAGTGTTGATCTGCTTTTGCTTTTGTTTATTGTAGGAGGGAGATTCTGCACCACAATTTTATGGTGCCGCCATTACTCATAATCAGTTATATTCAACTGTATTTGTGAGAGATGCATCTTAAGAAACCTGAGCCAAAATACTAACGTATTAAAATAAGTAGGTATGTGAGCTCAACAGCCTGGATTATCCTAAATATTAAAACATATCAGCCCTGAATGTTCACTTTATGTAAGATACTGGACTTGGTGGGTGAGAAACAAATGTAAATAAATAGGGACAGGGGTATGGAAAGAGAAGCCAATACCCTTCTGGTCATTCTACAAGGAAACATTAAGTACTCTTGTATCATATGAAGAGGTCAGTGAGGATGAGTATTAATCTGGCAGCAGATTAGAGGTTGAATCCTGAGATAGTGGGAAAATGCCACAGCAGGTGTCATGAGATGAGCTCTTATTCAAGCTTCTCCACACCACCCAGATGTGTGAGGTCAAGTGAGTCATTTGACCCCACCCCTGTTGGCCCCATCGCTCTCTCTGTAAAATAAAGGTGAGGAACTTGCACTCAATAGCACGACTCTGTATATTGTGATGAAGAAAACATGGGAAAATTGAAGACTCCTTAGTATGGAGTAATAATTTTTGCACAAATTAATGAAGAATGCATTAGGGTGATTGGAGAACTGATAGAAAATATGTTTTTAATTCAAGGGAATTTGCAGAGGTGGGAATCAAAAAGTAGGAGACATTGCATTTCAAGATGATTCCAAGTTTCTGATTTTGTATGAGGGAAGGAGGTAGATGACTTTCAGAAGTATGGAAATCAGGCTCAGGAGCTATTTTTAAAAATGAGATCATTATATCAACATGGGATATGGGAGGTTAAGGTAGTGATGCCTACATACAGTGATGATAAATTGGCAGTTAGAAATGCAAACCTGACACTTACAAAAAAATGTAAGAAATAAGACTCAAGTTTATAAAAGTGACTGTGGAACTCTACAAGTGGCACACGCTTTGTGTGTGTGTCTGTGTGTGTGTGCATGGGTGTGTGTGTGTGTGTGTGTGTGTGTGTGTGTGTTTAGAGGGAAAAATAGAAAATGCAGCACTAAGTCAACTCTCACAGGAGTATTTATTAGGAGGTAAGATGAACCACGCAAAATATAAGCAGCAGAGAAATAACTTCCTCATGCATTCAACAAATATTTGCAGGCACTTACCGGAAAACACTGAGCTAGTACTTTAGGAGGCAAACCTAAATTCTACCTTCAAATGTGACAGAGATAGGACAAGTGGTTTTTTTTATTATTATGATTTTGGTTAATTATGTACATCTATTAAGAGAGCTTCAGGTAAATACCTTGAGAACTCTGAGAGAGAAGATACTGCTTTCTACTGGGGGACACATGAGAATATTACTGTATATAGCAAGTAGCATTTGGACCATAAAGGTAGGTAACATTTTCCAATGGAGAGAATGCTGTCATGGCACTTTGGCAGATGGAATAATTAATATTAGCTGTGGTCCTATATTAGTGGGGACTCTAAGGCATAATCTGATGGGGCTCTGGAAAGGCTTTTAGTGACTATTTATAGGGACTATTTATAGAAGAGCTAGCAGGCTTAAGGGATGAACAGAGATGTTGAGGGGCCCAGGGACACACAATAGTGAGAGATCACACCTTACAGGCTCCCAGCTAAGGAATGAATAAGTCATGGGAATAAAAGGCACAGCAGAAGGAATGCAGTCAATGATATTGTAATAGCCATGAAGTGGGGCAGGTGGTAGCTATGCTTATGGTGAGCACAGCATAATGTATAAACTGATAAACTGATGTTGCAAAGCCGAAACTAATGTGACACTGTGTGTCAACTACACTCAGAAATAAGAGGGAAAAAAGAGTATTCTAGGAGTCACAGAAGATGAGCCATGGAGGAAGGATCACCTGACAGAGCTGTAGTCGTGGAAGAACGCAACCATGGCAAGAGCCATGGCATTCAAGGAGGAGGACACAGGAGGAAAAGCCCCCCAACCTGCTCCCTCCCACCCGTGACACCCATCAGCTGGTCCCAACAAGAGGCAAGGGAGCAAGGGCGCTAGGTGACACCTCCAGGGACAACTCCCTGGAGCACAGCTCAAGGTAGAAAATGGATTGGGGCGGCAGCCAAATGAAAGATAACCACCACAGCCACTGAACTGGGAGAGAATAAAGTGTGAATACAATTTGAAAAAATAAATGATTCATTTTGACTGGAATAACTGCTATTTGAGAATGACAAGCCAGAAGTGTGCTTGATAAAAGTAAGGGGTTGTTGAAATTCATGAGAATAGTTACAAGCAAGAAGGGGGGATGGTCTTGTGGACCTGGTGCCTATCCCATCAAGAAAGTTTGGTGCCTTTCCTGGAAACCAGCAGATGACAGCCACAAGGATAGTGAGAAATGGCATTTGAAAAAAAGATGTACCACAAAAGGTAAGTTAGTTTTGGAAATATTTACTGTAACAGCAGCCAAGAAGAGGCAGTATGAAGAGAGGGTTCTCTGGTTCCTTCTTTTCACTTAAGGCGAACAGCAAGGATGCCACATATTTCTTTGGACAAGGGTACCCACTGTCTTTAGAGACATTCTGGGATCAGGAGGGACAGGTTACTTTCAGGTTTAAATAATCTTGGGGAAATTAGTGAAGAAAAAATGAAGGGCAGTTCACAATACACCTTGGAGCGCCTACGAAACATTTGTGGGATTAGCAGAAAGGAAGGAAGTGGTGAAGTGGAGAGAGGTGGGTCAGAGCTAAACAGGAAGGAGAGAGTAAGGATGGCAGAGGATGACATTGTGAGCCTAAGGTGGTGATTTGCAACAGCAGGATGAGAGAGGCAGCTTGTTGGAAGGTTTGGCAAACATACATTAATCCTGTGAGTGTTGTATGGATAGGAAAACCAAGCGAGAAACCTTATTAGGTCTACACTTTTAAAAGAAATGTAGGTGGTGGATCTCAGAGGAGGGTCCCGCCTACACCACAGAGCCCATTGTTAACCATTTACCAGAATAATACTAATCTACTTCAAAGACTCCATTGGGGAATTCACCGTTGCATTAAGCAATGAAGATGGTGTCCTGTTTGGACATTTTTACGAGAGGGGGAGGGGCTGCCCACCACGGGTGAGTGTGCACTGAGCAGGTACAGGTGTGCTTTTCCCTAAAGGACTGAAGTGAACGGCTGCTCATTGGTCAGAACTGTCTATTGATCAGCCTGAGAGAATTTGTGATGATACAACCTAGAAGAAGCTGAGCAAATAAAGATAAATCATCAACAATTCACAAGGCATGCGGAATTCAGTGAATCGAAGATTAACCCATTCCTTTGACCTGAACAGTGGTTGATTTAGCTTCAGTGAGCCTTACAAGTCAAAGCTGGTGCCTTCTTCCTGTTTGTGCCCACTGCTAGCAGAATTGTGTACCTCCCACCTGAATCTGCCATAGTCACCTGTGCTTCTTTAGGAATCCAGGATTTCTTCCCACTGCATCCTAAGCTACCGCTAGACATTTCCAGCAATTGTGTCTGTGTTTTCCCATTCGTGGAGGAAATAAATACAATCCATGCCCGTATGTTTTCCCACCTTCTGATGCTTCATATTGAGCTTAGAGGGCTCAAATAAACTCTACTCCTGAATAAAAAGTGTGTTCCAGGAATATGCTGCTGAGTGAGAAAAGAGAGTTCTCAATTTTGTCTTTCTTGTAACTTTCTGGATGCTTCCCCCAACTTTTCCCCTTAACTTCCTTTTTAATTTTTTTTCTTCTAGCTGGCATGTTTTCCATACCAGTCTTAATACAGTTTCTCAGGGATTAGAAATGCATAAGAAGCTTCACAAATAGAGATTTACTTACTTACCTATATTGCTGACATAGCAGAGTCATCCATCATTCATTGAAAAATATTCGTTAGTCACTAACAATGTGATAGACACTGTTCAAGGCATCTTATGTCATGCAAAGCAAAGGCTCACAAGGTACAAGTTGAAACAAAGATGCAATCACTAGGCAAGTTTGGGTTTGAATTAAATGGCTTTGTATTTGTAACTGTATTTACGTGAACATCCTTGAGTTTTAACTATGTGAATGCCTTTTACTTTCTTTATTATTTTAATATTTTTAGTCTCACATCTTGGAAGTATTTAGTTTCCATAATGGAAGCAACTCAGTTTAGTCTTACTGTAGGAAATATACTGAGATTTCTAGCAAGGCACATGTGGGATAGTGCTGTGGATTTCTTCATGTTCATGGTCAGCCATGTTCATGGGAGGGGTAATCTAAGTATCACTGAGGGATACCTATAGATCTTAGTGAACAAAAATGTCACCTCAATAGGTCTGTCACCAGGGCTGACATCCCTACCATTGGTCACTTATTTTTCTAACATAATAAAAACCTTTGTTAAAATACAGATAATATTAGCCACTTATAAAATTTCAGTTTCTTAAGGAAAGTCCTAACAGAGACCTGGGTGACATTGTCAAATCACATACATGTTCTCCAGAAAAGAGGGGTTTAGGAAATGGGTGCAGGTTTTGTAGAGGAGAATCCACAGAGCAGGCCAGGAGGTAGCATGAGCATACGCTGTGGGGGACAGACTCACTGAGAAACAGGGGTATCACCAGAATACAAGACCCACCGCAATTAGCAGAGACCAAATATAATACTGGCTAGGTAGAGATGATGATTTCTTTTGCATTGAATGGCAAAAGGGAGTTGACCGGGGCCAGTACTGTGGGGTGGCTTCATGAGGCCAGCTAGAGACCCAGGCCCCTTCCATCTTGTTGCTCCCCAGGCCTGGGGTGTTTCCATCCCCCAAAGTCTCACTTTAATTGCTAAGAGTTCCTAAGTGTTAATACACATACGCTTTCATACAAGTCTGCTCTACTGAGCATCTCCACGGATGCTCTACCTGGTAACTACAACATCCTTGTTGTGCCTGCCACAAATCTAGTGGGTTTTAATACTGCCGTTCACGGATTCCCATGTTCTTCACAACCCACTGGTGGTTTGTTTTGCTAAATCTGCAGAGTTATCTGTGGCTAGGTGGAAGGAGGAATGCTTTGTTTCCCCTCTGGTTACACTCTGGTCTAAAGTTCCTAAAATAAAATTTCTTATGCCCCATTGTTCGGTAAATCTTTTAGGAAAAAAAAAATTCATTTCAGCTTTAAGATACAATCTCTGCTCTCCATTGTCCTAGATGTACATCCAGGGGGAGCTAGGTTGTAGGATACATCTAGGAGACCACAATCATGCTGTATTCAGGATCACTTCCCTCTTATAACCAATGCTTTATTATAAAAAGCCTTTACTATTATAAAGGACCAATCTTCCTTCACACAGGAACCTTTATTTTCACTTCCCTTTCTAAAGACCTTTCTGGTAGACCTGCCTTACCAGGTCAGCAGATATGCTCAATTACTCATTTAAAGTGGGGTTTAAGTAGGCATAGCTTTGATACAGTATATATGTTGAGGTAACACTTTGAAAATCATGACACGTGAGATGGAACAATGAATTTCTTCACTGGGAACCCTCCATAGCATAAGGCATATTATTCAATATACTGAAAGTATCTGAAATTGCAACATTTGTATTCTTCAGAAAAGTAATCTATTGGGGTGCAGGATCCCACTTGAACAGTGGATCTGATTGAAAGTTCTCTTACCCATTCTAAAGTGGATTTAGTCTACCATGTAAATGTCAGTGACAATGAATTTTGAAACAACAAAAAATAGAGCTTTTATGATCCAGCAACTGTGTTCATTGGTATTTACCCAAATGAGTTGAAAACATGTCCAAACAAAAACCTACACATGGATATTTATAGTTGCTTTATTCATAATCTCCAAAACTTGGAAGCAACCAAGATGTCCTTTAGCAGATGAATGGATACATAAACTGTGGTATATCCAAACAATGGAATATTACTCAGCATTAAAAAGAAATGAGCTCCTGAGACATGGAAAGACATAGAGGAATCTTAAATGCATGTTAAGAAGCAAAAGAAGCCATACGCTGTATTATTCCAACTACATGACATTCTGGAAAAGGCAAAACTATGGATATAGTTCAGTAGTTTCCAGGAGTTATAGGGAGGGAGGAATGAATATGTGTCACACAGAGGGTTTTTAGGATGGTAAAATTCTTCTGCATGGAACTATAATGGCAGATACATGTCATTATACAAGTGTCAAAATCCATAGAATGTACAACCAGTGAACCTTAATGTAAACTGTGGAATTTGAGTGACAATAATATGTCAATGTAGGTTCACCAGTTGTAAAGAAAATTGGATTATTTGGGTGCAGGATATTGATAGTGGGGGAGGTTACACATGCATGGTGGGAGGTAAATAGCAACTGTCTGTACTTTCTGCTCAATTTTGTTGTAAATCTAAAACTACTTAAAAATAAAGACTACTTAAAAGGGGTAGGGAGGCCCAGAACTTCCTGAAACAAATGTTAATATCTTCAGTGCAATCCAGAGATCATCAACATAAATGCTACCCTATGGTCCACCTGCGCATATTTTTATTTCTAAATTCATGAACCCCAATATTTTGTCAATAATAAGCTATATGATTATATAGTAAAAAGAAATTATAAACTGTTCTTAATTTAGAGAAAATGAAAAAAGCTTGCCACCCTTCTTCCTTTGAAACTCGATGAACATATCCCATATGTTTCAAACCTGAGACACTAAATACTACTAACAATCTGGATGGGATCCATATCACAGTTCCTTCCCCTTAGGGAATACAGGGGAGACAGATGCCCAAAGTTGGGATGTGCCAATGTAGGCCAGCTACTTGGAATGTATTACATCATTGTAATCTCTATAACAACTTTTAAACCCGTAGTGTTTTCCCCATTTTTTTAATAATTTGCACGAGTCAGGGTCAGGACTTAGTCTTAAAAAAAATTTTTTTTTGGACTACCTAATTCTCCAGGTACCCAAATCCCCCAATTGGAGAAAGGAGCACCAGTTTCCCCAGTGTATTTGCTTAGAATTATGAGAAAATTTAGCAACTGAGCCAGAGGCCTTGAAAAGGAGAAAACACTAGAACAATGGAGAAATGGTCCTATGAACCAGTAGGAACTACTATAGAGCAGACAGAACTGGACTTGAAGAAGAATCCTTAGGAAGGAGGGCAGCATTACAGATCCAAGCTAGGGTAAGAAATACAGCCATTTTTCTTACCCTGGAAGGGAAGGTAGGAGGAGGATAAGAAAGGGATGTGGCTACAGATATTAAAATATATATATATGAAGGTAAAGATGGACCAGAAGTAGAGGCACCCACCAACAGCAGACCAGTGGCAGAGAGTGGGAGGCGGTGGTGATGGGAGCCATAAGTTGGAGGCTGGAAGGGATTTGACATACAACACTTTATTGACTTCAAGTGTTCAAGATAGTCATTCAGTGTTTGTTATATATTATGAAGCGATCACCACAATAGCTCTAGTTACCATCTGTCACCGTACAAAGTTATTACAATATTATTGACTATACTCTCTGTGTTGTACATTACATCCCCATGACTTACTTATTTTAGAAGTGGAAGTTTCTGGGGCGCCTGGGTGGCTCAGTCAGTCAAGGGTCTGACTCTTGATCCCAGCTCAGGTCTTGATCTCTTTGTGAAACTGAGTCCCACGTCAGGGGTAGGGGCTGCACTGACAGCATGGAACCTGCTTGGGATTCTCTCTCTCTCTCTCTCTCTCTCTCTCTCTCTCTCTCTGCCCCTCCCCTGCTCATGCTCTCACTCTCTCAGACTAAATAAACTGTTTGCTAAACAAAGAACTAGTTATACTTCTTTGGTCATCCCTCCACCCCCACTTCCTCTGAAAACCACCAACCTGTTCCATTTTCTGAGTCTGTTTCTGTGTTGTTTTGTTTGTTCGTTTCTTTTTTTTTTTTTTTTAGATTCCACATATACGCATTTATGCAGTATTTATCTTTTTCTGTCTAACGTCACTTAACATAATACCCTCTAGTTTCACCTATGTTGTCATAAATGGCAAGATTTCATTCTTTTTCATGGTGGATTAGTATTCATTATTAATGGGAAAAATCATTTTCTATTTTTTACTTATTAATTTTTTAATGTTTATTTATTTTTGAGAGAGAGAGAGGCAGGGCATAAGCAGGGGAGAGGCAGAGAGAGAGGGAGACACAGAATCTGAAGCAGGCTCCAGGCTCTGAGCTGTCAGCACAGAGCTTGATATGGGGTTTGAACCTATGAACCGTGAGATCATGACATTAGCCGAAGTCGAACCCTTAACCGACTGAGCCACCCAGGCGCCCCTTCAATTTTTTATTTTTAACCTCTGAATCCTAACTCCAGCCAACTTGAGATTGACCTCACATTCATGGGAAATAGCATCATTAAAGCAGCAACTCTACTAAGCTTGCCTCTCAGTCTTTGAATCTGAACTATTGGGATGGTCCTGTCATCAGAAACCAAGTCACTTGCTCAATGCCAAGGTCAGGATCTTTCCTTTATGCCACGTAAATGCCATAGAGTAGGAAGATTAAATAATAATTATTTCCAGTAATGGCTGGTGAGCTCAGACCCAATGAGTATCTGCCTTCTTTTGGCTCCCCTTCTCCCCTTCGTTCAGCTGATTATACATGTTTCCAGCATCCATGTATGTCCTCTATTCTAGTGACAAGTGTGTCCCCAAGGCTGCAGTGTTGCTTAAGCCTAGCTGCCCATTTCGACTCATCCGAGCAGCTTTTAGAAACAAAAAGCCTCAGCTCCATCCTAGAAAAATGGAACCAATACCTCTGGGGCAAGGAGAACCCGGTAGGCTTCAAACAGTCTCCAGGGGATTCTCACATGCAGCCAGGCTTCGGAAATACTGAGATAGAGTATCTTTCTCTCTGAACCACTCATGAAATAAAACAAAAGATTGGATGTTATTTATCAAATTCTCAAGCAGCTTTCTGATTCTTACATGTGAGATAGGACCTTTGCTGTGAGATAATTTGTAGTCAATAAAACTACCTACAAAATGTTTTGAAGATTGGGACTTCCTGTTCTTAGCACAAAGAACAGCATATGCCAGTATCAGAGTACCAACAGGAATTTGGATTTAAACAGATCTGGCATTTTTCCTTTATATCTTTGTGTGTGTGTGTGTGTGTGTGTGTGTGCGCGCGTGCATGTGTGTCAATTCATTATTATTTTCTCCAAGAGAAACAGCAAGACAGGAGGATCTTCTTCGGGTAAATCACTTGAATGTAAACAGTAATAGCTCTATTCTACCCAATCCAGATACACAACGAGAGTCTGCTGAACAGAGAAATAAAATATATCAAATTCCCAAGAATGGCTTTGAAATATCGAACCTTTAAAATAAGTCCATGTTATAGAAGATCACCGTTATATCTGAGGTGTGACTTAACAACAACAGAGGCCACGGGATCCTGAAAAGTGCTCCAGCGGTCGACTTTAATACAACAACAGACAAACAAACAGACAAAAACCTGCAAAGGATTTCTTGCTGCCAGAAACGTGAGATCTTGTTAAAAATTAAAAATTCTTAGTTTTCGGAAGGGAGATATTTCCCAGGATTCTCTGTCTTAGAATTATAGTATCTGTTAATTGAACAAGCGTAAAAGGAACATTAAATGTCAGTATTTGATGGCACAAGCCAGGATGTTTCCTTACATATTGCCTATGTCTCTCTCCACTAGGCACCTGACCTTCAGTATTTTCCACCTGCACGCAGCTTGTAGACTGCCTTTGGTGTTGACTTTCCTCTGTCTAGTGTTTGCAAGAAATTTCCACCATTCTTAGGTCACTTGGTGGAGTTTTGCACAATCTGTATTTTCAATTTTTATTCACATAGACAATGTACCCACGATAGGAAAAAATCCTGAAATCTCACCTCCTTTAATGATTTAAAACATTAAGTTCTGCAGTTGATTCAACATGTTCCCAAGACTCCAGCGGTCATTCTCCACCAGGAGCTCTTTTATACCCTTGCCCCTGTCCTTCTTCTCTAAAAACTATATCCCCTTATTTGTTGAAAAAGGCAGGGCAACCAGACATGTCTATATCAAAGAAAGACTTTCAGACTTATGAATTACAGGCTCCATTATGGTTGGTTTCACAAAGACCCTGTGCCAGATCTAAAAATATTTGCAGAAACTTGGTCCTTGTGAAATGGTAGACAGAGGAATAGCAAACTCCAAGAGATATAAATATATTGGTGGATGATCGCATGCTAGAAAATGAAATCAAACTATTATAATAAATAAGAATAAACGAATAAAATGAAAGAATAAATGCAAGAAATGTATTATATATGTACAGCAGACATTTAAAAACGTTTAATAAAGGATGAAGAAATCACAAACCCGCCATATGGATTTGGTAAACAAACAGACCTGGGTTCGAGTCTAGGTTCTATATTTCCTTGTTGCACAATATATCAGCAATTTGCAAAATATCTCCAAATCTTAGGCTCTCATATGTAGCATGGCCATAGTATTACCTACTTCACAGTTTGCTGGGAGGGCCTAGATGCACAAGGGAGGGTTAGATGTACCTAACGTGACATCTGCAATATATGAGAGAAGGGATATAATAAATGTTAATTGCCACCCCTTTCCCCTCAGTCCTTAGAAATATAAATGAAAAAGTCATATCACCACCCAGGACTTCAGAGTAGCTGAATTCTGAGGCCAGATCTTAATAGTTCATTTTATTATTCTCTTAGACCCTGAAAAAGTACAGGGAGAAGCCATTTCTTTGAGTCTGAAAAGTAAAGTAAGACCCCAGTAAGGAAAGCCTGGGTGTGTAATCTGGTGTCGCTGGATTGCTTTTATCTGGGATCATGATAACCTATTGAAGGTGTGCTTCAGCAGCCTTGAGAGTGGATAGCAGCAAAGTGCAATTCACTGTGCAAAAGCAGTACGAGACAATGCACCTTTCAAAAATGTTCTGAAATCCCGATCACGGCGGTGTCACGGAGATTAATGGTAAATTATAAAATAAGTACATGATAGCAGTGCATTTTTAAATGAAAGTGGGGGAGTGTGAAAACATAATAGGCATCTTCTTTCTGAATTTCTTATTGCTATGTCTTTAGTGAAAGAAGAGACATAATCAAAAGTAGATTAGGAGCACAGCCCAGAAGTTGCTCAGGATAATGTGCCTTTAAAGGGTGAAGGTCATGTCACCTTCTCCCTTTTCGCTTCTATTACACTCATGAAGACAAAGATAAGCATGTTTCTATTTAATAGAGTAGCCACAAAATCAATACAGAGAAATTGTTAATACATAGTGTAAATGCCACTTGAAGCAAATACCCTCCAGGAAAAGAGACTTTCAGAACAAGAATGTTCCGGGCTTCAGAAACAATGTTGTCTAACCGTATCATTTTACAGCTAAGGAGAAGGAAGCCCAGAGAAGTAAAGCAGGCATGGTGGCTACTTTCAAAGCCTGGACTTGAACTTAGGACCTATGACAACATAGCGGTTCTCTTGATATCATGCATCCCATTGGATCTAAGAGTGTAAGCTGGAAACATTTAACTATAGCTACAATTTCCACTCTATAACAGGATCCATAAAAAGTCACAAAAAATAAATAAAAGGCAAATTTTACCAATGAAAATGCCTTTTTTCTAATTTAAACTTTTATAATCTATAATTCTGCTCATTGCAGAGAATAGAGAAAGAGACAGATCGGTTTTGCACTTGAGGTTTAAGTGGAAGTGTTTTGATGTAAACAAATTATTTTATTTTCTGATTAGGTTTCTAACATCTGGCAACCATATCCATTTCTCTAAAAGAATGGCCCCTGACTTCTACAACCTGGGGAGCAGGAACTATAATGCATCACAGTCTCCCTTCCTTCTTGCCCAACTCCCATTAAAATCTGTCTTCTTAAAACAAGAGCCCTGGCAAAGTCTTGCCCAAACCTGAAAAAAAAAAAAAAAAAAAAAAAAAAAAAAAAAAAAAAAAAAAAAAAACCAAAAAACTTTATACTAACTTGTAGGGAAAAACAAGGCCAAATAACATAAACAGCAGAGATGAGAGCTCTTGTGCTTTTTCTGGCCGCTCAGTCAAGATCTTGATGCCTGGTGATGAATAGATTGCATGTGTGCAGCAAGAGATAAAAATGATCTCTGTTGGCCCTTTCCCAGCCACAGATGTCATGGCCTTGACCTTAAATATCTTATTCCAGCCCCAGTTTGCTGAAATGCTCCAAGACAAAACACCCTGTATCACTCTGCTTTGGTGTGGCGAGAGGCTCCCAGGGCCTGGGAACGTGCTCATATTCGGTGATGCCTTCCTGCGTCACTAAATTAATCAGATGGATCCAGCTTGAAAAGACAATAAAGGCTGGACAAAAGCCGAGAGGGCAAACAGATGGGTAATAATCTCCTCTTTTATCATTCGTGCCTATGGAGAATTATTCAGCAGAATTGAATTCTCTGATGAACAGAGCCCAGGACAGCTTGATGCAGTTAAAATTATGGGACTCTTCCTTTGTGTTTGTTTCAATGCTCTGGGAGAAATGGTAAGATGATATTCTTATTCGTGAGAGTAGAGAATGTTTGCAGAATAAAAAGGGATCCACTGGTGTTTGGTGGTGATCAATAGTGTGATCCCAGTGAGTGGGAGCTCCGTTCAGCCAGGCTCCCTTTATCATGGATCAAGATATATACAAGACATCTGTCAACACCCTCTATAAGTTCCCAGGGCCTCCGATCTGCAATGGACAGGACTCGAGCAACAGATGGGACATCTGCTATTCTAAATTGACACTGGAAATCAGAATCACCTAGAGAACTAGTGGATAATAACAACCACCCCCACCCCATTTCATAAGTTTTGAAATAAATCAGTAAACTATGATTGGGAAAGCCTCAACAATGGACTTTAAGAAAAGGAAGTGCCCCCATATTCCAGGATGTGGAGGCTAGAAAGTAGGGAGGCATTTGCTGAAATGGGAAATGCATTGGTGACTTCCACACTTTATGTGCCATCCCACACCTTTAATCCCAGCCACATGGCTCCCAGAGGGATGCCAGTGGACAGCTGGGGTGAGGCATAATTTTGTGGGCAGCTTGCCAATACAAGGATTCCCTAGTCAACTGCCTATGCCCTCTTGCTGGAGTGGGTCTTATAATCATACTTTCCCCCGGAAACATAGCAGGAGTAGTCTTCTGGCTTAGGCTTAGAACTTGACCCAATATAGAAAGTCTTTCAGGTGAAATGAGTAACATATTTACCTGTGCTTTGGGTCTGCTGTTCAAGGGGGGCTTAAAAATAAGAATAATGGGGGAAATACACTATTTTATCATTTGCCTGAAAAAAGATACATATTTCACATCAAACATGTTTTGTTACAGAAAAAGAAAAACAATAATAACAGCTACTACTTACTGAGCTATTAAGTGTGTGTGTGTGTGTGTGTGTGTGTGTGTGTATCCACACATATATAACAGTATGTATGTGTATATACACAGTTAGAAGTTAAGTGACTTCGTTGAGATCATACAAGTAGAAAACTTTGGGCCCCAGGACTGTCTGATTCCAAATCTCAAACTCTTTATATAAAACCAAACTACCTTATCTCTAGCACTTGGTTGCAATTGATTCTACACTGTCTTATCCCCTTAACTCCCTTTTCACACTTGCTTAGCTACACTGTAAGCTCATTGAGAGCAGAAGCCCCCTTCTGTATTTCTTTGTCTCCCCACAAAGTCAAATGGGAGTCTAGAGAGCAGTCTTTATTCCACAACCAGACTTCCCTGTGATGAATATCTGTTGTACACATCTGGTGATTATTTCACCATTATAAGAGACCTCAAATCCCCATTTCACCTGAAAAACAAAGTGGAAATAGTTGTGATCAGATTCTTAAGGGCCTTGTATGCCATATGTGGCAGAGACAGACAGTCCACATGAGTCCCCACCTTTCCTAGCCTTCCCTCCACCCCCCAGCCCCCGCCCATCAACTGCACTTGGAACACTGGTTTAGACTTGAGGGATGCACTGTGAACATAAATGACATGTGCCATCTGGGCCATGGCAATTGAGAATCCATTTCAATGAGAATCTTCTTCATTCTTTTCTCCCATCATGGTGACACAAGATGGCAACATCAAGGATAAACATATCCTAAATCTCTGAGTCATCAAATGGATGAGAACTACTTTTTTCATACTTTTCTAGAGAAGGAAATATACTTGGGTATTTCTAAGCCACTGAGGTTTAGAAGTTTACATGTTACTGCTGCAAACCCTATCCTTGACTTTGTAATACACCAAACCATAGGATTTGGACTTTATATTAATGGCATTGGAACAATAAAAGCTTTTTTTTTTTTTTTTTAAACGTTTATTTATTTTTGAGACAGAGAGAGACAGAGCATGAACGGGGGAGGGGCAGAGAGAGAGGGAGACACAGAATCGGAAACAGGCTCCAGGCTCCGAGCCATCAGCCCAGAGCCTGACGCGGGGCTCGAACTCACGGACCGCGAGATCGTGACCTGGCTGAAGTCGGACGCTTAACCGACTGCGCCACCCAGGCGCCCCAATAAAAGCTTTTAACAGAGAACAACAGTTGGAAACATCTTACCTACCAAATTAGCTCCTTTGAAATCATTTCCTCATGGTTTCTATCCTATCAGCATTTTCCAAGGTCATTTACTTTCATGCATTCATTCAACAGCTGATTGTTAATCATCTCATTTATCTACCAGTATGTGCTGGTGTGGGACATTCCGAGATGATGGCTTCGTCATTCATTAAATATAAAAATGAAGCATATTATGTGCCAGGCACTGTTCTGGTGCTTGTCAAACCTTTACTTACCTAACCCTCACAGCAGTGCTAGAAAGCACCGTTATTATCCTCATTTTACATATTAAAGAAACTGGAACACAGAGAGATGAAGTAACTTGCCCAAGGTCACAGAGCTGGTAGTATGAAAAATGAGCCTTGAATCCAGGCAGTCCGGCTCCAGAACCTGGGCTTTCAACCAGAACCAGGTTGTATTGATGACAGTGTTGCAGTTTAATTAAAGCAGAAAATGGAGTCCCAACAGACCAGGACGGCCAACTTGGTACTTCATGGACCTTACCGAAGCTAGTACTTCCTTTCTTCTAATTTATCACAAATACCACCTGGGGTTTAAGACCAGGAAGTTCTCAGGAAAACGCTAAGAGAACTAACAGGGAAGTGGCTCCATCTCACATTCCCTAAATATTTTCTTTACGTTCTTTTGAAGCCAACTGCTCATATCACATCTTTCTTTACTTAGCCATGCTCAAGCTTTATTCAGTTTGATATACCTGTAACACTTAACTCATGACATAAATATGCGGGGTAAATGTCTGACAGATGATATAAATGAAAGAATAAGTAAACTAATTAATATAACCTAAACCATAGCTATAGCTATACCTGCTAAATGGGCAGGTAATAAATTATTTCTGCCTCGTTATAAATTTTGATTCTAGAACACTGTGGCAAGGGTCAAGACTTCATCTTATTGTTTCCACCTGTGGAGTGATCTCTTGCTGTTCTAGTTCTGAGAAAATAATAGTAAAATAAGGACATTTACTGAGCACTGACTATGAGCTAAGCAGTGGCTATGGGCTAAACGTTTGTATCATGTCCGCCTCACCCCAAATTCATATGTAAAAGTCCTGATCCCCAAAGTGATGGGAGTTCGGAACTTTGGAAGGTAATTAGGTCACTAGAGTGAAGACCTTTCTAACAAGATTAGTGCCCTTATCCCTTAAAGAAGGAACACAAGAGAGATGATCTCTCTCTCCAATATGTGAGGACACAGCGAGAAGGCATTCACCTGCCAAGCAGGAAGAGGGCCCTCAGCAGGAACCAAATCAGGCAGCACCTTGATCTTGGACTTCCCAGCCTTCAGAACTGTGAGAAATCAATGTTTGTTGGTTAAGCCACCCAGTCTCTGATATTTGTTAGAGCAATCTGAACTAAGACCACAGTCTTACAAGGCCTTTATCTGTAATAACTTATTTGATCCTCATCATGGCTTAATGAGTCACATGCAGTCAATTCTCATTATCCGTGGTAGTTGTATTCTAGAACACTGAAGGGCCACCCCTAGGAGAAATAAAGGATGAGGTTCCTAGAAGACTCTGGTTCCAGTGTTTTCATCAACTGATCAATACATAACCTTGTTTTCTGTGTGTTTCTGTTAAAAGACATTTTATTTAATATGTAATTTTGATTCATTTATACTGAACTTATGGCCAGCACATAGACCAACTCATGCCTGAAAGAAGTTTATCTAATGCATATATTTTCTCTGTAAGGCACCTCACAGCCTTCTTGCACCAGAAAACACTAGATAGCATCTCACACTATGTTTAGGGGCAATTTTAAACAGTGCAATCATCAACGAGAGCACAAAATGTTAAACACATGTCACTAAATAGACTGTGAGCAGGATATTTTGTTTATAGTAGGAGAGCTGAAACAAGAAGGCAGAGCATTGCCCTGTTCAGTCTCAGCTGGGAACATGCCTGCTAGGCAACCCAAATGTTTTACCTTTCTTTCCATGTCAGCAATTAACCACAAGAGTGCCAGGAGTACGGATTCTGGAGTCGTAAATAAATGGTAGAACAGGCACATTCACAAATATGTAATCTTTGAACAATGAGTGTATGGACTGAGCATCTGTTTCCCCCACATTCATACGTCGAAGCTCTATCCCCCACAGCATGGCTGTGTTTGCGGATGGGGCCTCTAAGGAAGTAAATGAAGGTTAAATGAGGTCATAGGGGTAGGACCTTGATCTGATGGGATTAGTGCCCTTTTAAGTAGAGACACCAGAGACTTTGCCATGAGGAAAAGCCAAGGGGACAGGGTGAGAAGGCAGCCATCCACAAGCCAGGAGGAGGGCTCTTACCAGAAACTGAATCAACTAGAGCCTTGATCTTGGACTTCCGCCCTCTGGAACCATGAGAAAATAAGTTAAATTTCTGCTATGTAAGCCACACGGTCTATATTTTGTTATGGCCACCAGAGTAGACTAAAACAATGAGGGCCAACTGTTAAAACTCTGCTATAAGGCCGAAGAACCTCAGGCACGAAGATGCTATAACATGAATGTTCTATCTATGACTTAACGGACCAGGTTTCAAACCCAACCAGTCTGACTCTAGGTTATTTGCTTTAAGCGCTGGAACATGATACTGGATTACCTCCTCTGATGAGAACCCATGATCAGGCTGCCCTTGCCTGTCTACTCAACGGGGCTGTGGCATCAGCAGGCTGAGCTCTGAAACCTGGCTCTTCCCTTCCTGACCACGTTGCATCTGGCAGACTCCCTAATGGCTCAAAACTTGGAAAAGAGAAGAAAAGAGACATGACATCTTCTTTCCGAGCTTCTCACTTGGGGTCATGGACCATTCTGATTAATTTAAGGAAAGTTACAGATAAATTTCTCCAGAAAAAGTCACATGCGAAATGACACAGATACATTTGCATGAATTTGGGAGGAGCCTTTCGCCTATTGACAGTCATCCCACTGACACAGGAGGGACAGAACCGCTCCAACCCCTCTCTGTATGAAGGTGACCACAGCAAACGGATAATCTAGATCGGAAGGACGCGCATGAACACGAGGTTGCATTTCCGGTCATCGCAGAACTCCTTGTTATATTACACCCAGCTTATCTTCATGTCATAATCCCACACCTCATCTTCAGCCCCACATCCTTGCTGTTTGCAAGCCCTTCTCGCTAAGAATCCGGGGCAAAGCACAGCGTGTACTTGTAAGGAAAGAAATGCGCGGCCTCTCGTCAGAGGGGCTTTGGTTTCGGAACCTTGGGAAGTGGGTGATGTTACCGCAGAGCCAGGCAGAGTTTCCAATGGCAACTGAAAGCAGAATTGCAGGAAAGCAGCTCAACAGCTGACACCCAAATGCTTTTCCATATGTAAAGCCGTCTTAAACCCACAAGAGACACTGAGAATAAACTTTGTGCTTTCTTTTCTTTCTGCTCAATACCAAATGGGTCAGGGAGAAGCGCTGGACGCTTTGAAAAATGCACTTATAATATTGAAGCCAAGCTGTGCGAGTACCCATTGGAGACAACTGTTCTCTCATGGCCTGCCTTGAATGAACAATCGCAGCTCTGTGTGATATTACTTCTTAACCAGATTCTAGCATTGAACCGTTGGCTCGCCATGGTTACTTGCATTTTAAAGCAGTGTCTCTTTTTCCTTCCCCTTGGCTAAGATG
Source organism: Panthera uncia (assembly GCF_023721935.1). NCBI lineage: Eukaryota > Metazoa > Chordata > Mammalia > Carnivora > Felidae > Panthera > Panthera uncia. Next base: position 9,652,953 of record NW_026057581.1, read on the forward strand.
CCTGCATACTTGGCAGGGGCTCCTTCTCATTTGAACTTTTGCCCTCTTTTAATGTCCACCAAATTTTAGCCTAAAAGAACCTTTCAGAGGCACCTTTTGTTGCTCTGAGTTTCTTTCTCGTGTGAGAACCAGCTTAGGGAGCTGGTTACTGGAAAACACTCAAGGGCCTGTCTTCCCGCTCTGTGAAGCCAGCAGTGACAGGCTGTTTTGTGTGTGTACTTTCCTTAAAAAAAAAAAAAAGAAAGAAAAGAAAAATTAAGGAAGCACAAGATGCAAGCTGTTTGCTGAAAACAAAATGTTTGCTTTCAAAAGCAAGTGAACACACATGTATTTGCATACGTCCGTGCGGCTTCCCTCTTGTCCACTCCAGGCCCACTCCCCTCTCCTTCAGCTTATCACCCCGTTGAAACTTACTTCGGTTTGAAAGCCAGATCAATGAAGGGCTTTATTCCCTCCTGATTTCCCTTACCGGTTACAAGTCGGTGAGGTCTTTCAGGGTGCAAATGTCCACGGGACCTGTTTCCCTGTCAAGAGAATAACCGCTATGCCAACCCCTACTCTCATTTTACAATTAGACAACTCGCTTCCCATGCAAACAGAGCCTACCACCTATTTCAGAGCCAAATGCTTCAGCCTGCCGACCACCTCGCTCGGGCCCACAGGCACCCAGTTCCGTTCCCCGCTCCCCCACTCGCCCTGGCCATCCCTAACCCGAGCTATGTCCGTTCCTTTCCCTGGATCACACATACCCCTTCCCTGGACGTTCCTTTTTCTCAGCCTCACAACGCACACGTCTGTTCAGAACCACCAGCCCCACCCACAACCCCGGTGTCCAATTGCTGCTGGAATGTACCTTGCAGCCAGGTAACCTGGTTCTACAATGTCCCCCCTGCCCTTTGCTGAATCTTCCAGCCCTTTCTTTTCACACTGCCCCTCTCGGGTCTCTTTTTGCTCAGGGATCTACTGGACTCCGACGATAGTTTCCTGGTTGAAGCTACTACTTTTGCTCACGCCCACTCTTTCCCACACGCTGGTAAACATCCTGATGCCACCACCCAGTCTTGCCGGGGAAGTGAACGCGCTCCTGCCCAAGGCCAACCCCTCCATCTGTGTGGACTCTTGACAGAGTCCTTCCAGATGCAGAGACTGTGTTCGGTGTTCCCCTCACGGTCACAGCTATGTACTCTGGGCCAGCTCCCGCCCTTCCGTCTTCAGATACGCTTACCTTAGTAAAAACAACAATGAAAACTTCTAAACAAGCTTTCCTGTTCCACAAGACCTTCTTACCCTATACAATTTCTTTCCGTCCTTGTGACTCCACACCTGAACGGCCTGCGTCCACCACTGTCACTTCTGTATCTCTGCTCCCTTGCTCTCTTACCCCTTGTCTCTTGCTTTCCACTTATAAAGGTCATGAATAAACACAAGGATGTTTCCCTCACCTTCAGCCTCCCTGTCTTCTCTGCTACAAATGGCCCACTTTCAAGATAAAACTCTTGTTTTCTGGTTATCACATTGACTTCCCTGTCTCTTGGGGATTTCCACTCTGTTACTGGCTCCTCTCCCCTAAGCTTATTCTTCAACTCAGTTATGCTAATTTTATCCAACAGTTTTGGGGACGTCGCCCCCATTAGAGCTCAAATGTAATGAGATAGGAAACAAAACTTTTTTTATTGTTTAGGGATGATAGCTCAAGCTGCAATCTCAAGAATAAGAGGCCACAGGAAAAGCTGACAACCACCTGCTTGCTGAGTTATAGAAATTACTTCCAAAAAGTTGATAAATAGACATTTCGCTCAGCTCTGCCACTCCACCATCCTGGCCTCTCCTCTGGAATCCCTTGGATTTCCTAATAATCTGGATATAAAAGATTAAGTCCTGGATCATCAAGGCCTTTCCAGAATACTGGTTCAACATTATGGTCTCAGTCCACTCCCGTGGTCTACCATGATGGCTATCAAACACACCGAATATCGCTTCTGTCTACAAGTGCCTCTTTGTTCAAAAGAACAGCCAAACAGATACCCTGGAGTGTGTGCTAAGTGATCAGACTGGAGCTTCTTTCTCCCACTTATCTTCCCATCCATCCTATACAAGCAAAAAGCAGGGGTTCCTGGAGAGAAAGATTTAAGTTGTAGAAAGAGAGAACTATCTGGCTAGTAACAAGTGTGGTTACCAGGAGGAATACACACGAAGAAAGGGAAGGAGGGCTCTCTCTACCTAACCAAGTCAGAAAGACTCCAAGAGAGCCCTTCCTGGAGACTTTGAGTGTTTGCAAAATGAGAGAAAGCAGATCATCCTCTAATCGGACACTTGCAAGATGCAGAAAGTTTTAGTCTTACTCCACGCATTAAAGTTTGATGAGGAAGGCCTTGGGAGCACTTGACATTTAGGAGGAATTTATGCACGTCCCCTGAAGTTTGACAGTGTACATAAAAATAGATACTCGGAGCCTGCTGCCAAACTGGAAAAATCAGAAGATAAATGGCTGGCTGCAGCCGCCTTCCAGGGTAAGACAAGGAAGAGCGAGTGACATGGGGAACAGGCTATACACAGTTTGGCACAAAAGCAAGGCATGAATTTTCTTTAGAACCAGTGCATTTGAGTTGTCTTGATGGGATCATACTTTTAAAAAACATGCCTGCTGGGGGTGAGGGAATCCCAACAGGATGCATCCCCAGGGAGAAAGGCTGAAAGGATGTCATTCTAGGTCAGCTGGCAAGTACACCTCCCATGTCATAAAGCAATGATCTGGAACAATCTCAGTGAAAAATGTTTGGGGATATTGGCCAAAGAACTCAGAAACAAAAGTTATATATGAGAAAGCTGCATTTAAAAGCTTGCTATAATGGAAATCCCACTGGCCATTTACTATTAGTCAAGAAAGAACTACACAAAAGAACAGCAAAATAAAGGCTTGAAAGAGGAAGGAGGAAATCTGAGGAAATCTGAAAGCTGAGACCATGGTCTGTTCCCTACGACAGGCCAGAGGCTTGGATCTGCCTTGAGCTGTGAAAAGAAAGAAACTCAAATCAAATTAGATGTAAGACTACAATTTTGATTTAACCTTGCCTAATTTTTTTTTATTTCCTTAAAGTGAGTAACATGTACCCAAATATTCTTATGGTGTAAAATCACAAGGAAACTGTGGAATCATCTGAAAACATCACAGGAAGGAATGGAGATATGACGAGCCATCTTAGAAGACACAGTTCAGAGAAAAATGCAGATATTCTCTCTGTGAACACCTGCTCAGTATCTAGTTATCCATGTTTTATACCATTCAGATTCCTGACACATTTTTATCATTGTGATGTTGTGTTTTATAGTAAGAAATGGGTATTTGGTCTTTGTTCACTGTTCCTGGCATATAGCTTCTCAAACCCTTGTAATTTTCTAAGTGAGAAGAGCCATAAAAGGTGTCTCCTGTTATGTTAAGGAGATGACTTTTGGACCCTATCTAAGGATAGCACCTGGGTGCCAGGAGAACCAATCATGTGATTAGAAAGTTGGAACTTTCATTCCTATCTCCCTGACCACTGGGGAGGGGCTGGAGGTTGAATCAATCACCAATGACCGATGATTTAATCAGTTGTGGCTATCTAATGAAGCCTCTGTAAAAACCCAAAAGGACAGGTTTCAGAGAGCTTCCAGGTTGGTGAACACGGGAAGATTTGGGGAAAGTGGCGCTCTCAGAAAGCATGGAGCTCCAAGCTCCTTTCTCTATGTGTCTCTTCCGTTTGGCTCTTCCTGAGTTGCATCCTTTTCTAATAAACTGGTAATTTAATAAGTAAAATGTTCTCTCTCTCTCTCTCTCTCTCTCTCTCTCTCTTTTTCTGAGTTGAGATACTCTAGCAAATTAGGAAGGAAGAGGTTGTTGGAACTTCTGATCTGCAGCTGGTCAGTCTAAAACACAATTGCCAACCTGGACTTTCAGCTGCCCTCTGAAGTGAGGCAGGGGAGCAATCTTATGGGACTGAGCCCTTAGCCTGTGGGGTCTGATGCTACCTCCAGGTAGACATTATCAGAAGAGAGTTGAATTGTAGGACACTCCACTGGTGTCCGAAAATTGCTTGGTGTGTGGGGACCCCCTGCCTTGGAATTGGTGGTCTGAATTGTAATTATCAACCTCTATTTTGTTCAAGACTTTTACAGTTGCAAGTGACAAGAGTCCTGACCCAAATAGACTAAGAAAAAGAGGAATAGAATGGTTCATGTAATGAAAATGTCTAGAGTTATTTTGGATTCAGGAATAATCCAGGACCTCAAGATAATGTTATCAAGGCACCAGCTTTCTCAGACAAATGAAATCCATTTGTCTCTGCTTGGCTGAACTCTGTATTCCTGTTCTTTCTCAGTTGTAGGCATAAGAGATCATACCATTCTAGCTTAATTAATCTTCCAAAAAAAGAAAACATGGAGCAGCACAGCACTAAATTTCCATTGAGTTCTCTAACTGGCCTATCCTGGATTATATGTTAACTCCAGAGCCTATGGTACCCTACTTGGTGAGATATTTGGTGAGATATAACTCATATGTCCATCCATGTGTTTGGGAAAAGTACATTAGCATCACATGAACATGTGAAATGAGTTACCACAAAAAAGAGACTTTATTAAGAAGTGGGGATTTCAAACCAATAAAGATAACAGGGGTCCATTACAGCATCCTCATTCACAGCCCCTTCCAAGGTATCACTGTCTATTTTTCCTTTCAGTTCTATTAGTTTTTTTTATATATTTGGGGGAATCTCTTATTAGGTGCATATGTTGACTCTTTTATTATTTAAAAGTCCTTCTTTGTTTCTTATTAAAAAATATCTTTTGTTGTCTCTAGTAACGTTTTTCATTTTAAAGTCTGTTTTGTCTAATGTTAGTATATCTGAAGTCCAAACTACAGAACCCAATGATGTATTAGATTTGGGGAATGTTAATGAAACATATTGGTACAATTTCAAGATTTGGAGTATGGTTGGCAGAGTAGGGTTATTCGTCAAGGCTAGGAAAAGGGAAGAAACAACAGATGTGGGATTTGAAGAGAATGAGTCTCATTTGGAATATTCTGAGTTTAAAGATGAGGAGGGACTCAAGACATCTTTGGTGGCTACTTTAGAATTGCAATAAAATTATTTGGTATACGACTCCATTTTGAAATCTGTTTGCAATCCCATCACGCCTATCACATAGGTTAGCTCAGATTAGATGAAATACTTATAAAGTAACCCCCCCCACACACACACACACACTTTATCCATGGTTTTGCTTTCTGTGATTTCAGTTACACCCAGTCAACCAAGGTCTGGAAACAGATGATTTTCAGATGATACGTCAGAAGGTCAATAATAGCCTAACACTAAGTCACAATGCCTATGTCATTCACCTCACTTTATTTTATCAGGTAGGCATTTTGTCATCTCACATCATCACAAGAAGAAAAGAGAGTACAATACAATAAGGTTATTTGGTGGGGGGGGGGGAGAGAAGGACCACGTACACATAACTTTTATTACAGTATATTTTTATAATTGGTCTATTTTATTATTAGCTATTGTTGTTAATCTCTTACTGTGCCTAATTCATAAATTAAACATTATCGTAGATATGTTTGCAGGGGAAAAACATGGTATATATAGGTTTTAAAATCTGTGATTTTAGGCATCCCCTGGGGTCTTGAAACGCATTTCTCTCTAATAACAGAGGACTACTATGGACTGATGGATTGACTGAGAAAACTTGACACTATCATGCATGTCCAGTCATTCTGGACTTGTACTTCCCTGAATACACCACGGTTTTTGTTTTCTTGCTTTATTTTTCCTTTTGAATCCTAGGTCTTTGAACATTCTGCTTCCTTTCTTTGAAATACCCTTCTTCTTCTTCATCTTCCCTTATCATTCACTTGGCTAATCCTACCCATCCTTCAGATCTCAGGTTAGAAATCACCATCTATGGAAAACTCTTGTGAATAACTTGGGATGTTCTGTGCAATTCCTCTCATTTTCTCCAGTACAGTCCTTGCTGCGTGTCACTGTATAATGGCCTGTTCTATGAAGACAGATATTACTTGGGGTTTACTGCTATATCACTACTGTGTGACATAATATACGGGAATTCAACAATTAGCTTTTAAATAAATATACTGAGGCATAGGAAAGAATTGTCTGTCTCATTGCCCATTTTACATTTTACACCAGCATAATCAGGAATTAAATGGGTCGACTCTTGAACAAAACTAAGGAAGAAGATAGCTTCATCAGAAAAGGAATGGATTATCCCCAAATAGATGTCCAAAGAAAACGAAAGGAATAGTTTCTTTATGGAACACCCATCACTAAATTCTTTTCTGGAATCAAAATTCTGCCCCCCAAAGATGCCCAATAATGGAAACTAAGTCGGTTTTGGAATGATTGGCTGATGGATGATGATATTGGACGAGTTTGGTATGTTTGGGGTTCATGTCTCAATTGCACAGAATATTCTATCAAATCTAAGATGACATTAATTGCAACATGTACCATTATTTTATGTACCTTCAAAAGAGAGAAGTAAAACATGCTGATTATGCTGTGACACAATGATTAAGGAATATCTACTTAAGATAACTTCAATATCAAAGATATTAAAATGTGAAAAAGGTATATGTCTTAAGCTCACTTAAATGTGTTAGAGAAAATTCAGAATTATTGACCGAGGAAGAACCCAAGACTTTACCCACTCTAACCTCATCAATTTATAAATTAACCAAGAACCCAAAGAGTTTAGTTGACACAGGTACACTGCAGTTGAGCACGTCAGTCAACCTGAAAGACCAGATGGGCTGGTTTATTCCAGTGTTAATATGTCCCAATTTTTGTGCGCTAATATTAAGAAAGAGACCCAGGGGAAATATAGGTCATCATGAAATGACGAATGTCTCTGTCTTATGCTAGGGATGTCTAATGTATCTTAAGAAATAAGTCACTTAAAAATGTTTACACTCAAATATCTGAATTCTAGCATCTATCCCCAGTGAATCCAGAGTTTGCCTAGAGACATCTGAATCCACTTTTTGGCAGTCAAGGAAATACCTAATGAGATGTATGCATATCTAATAGTATATTGGATTTTTTCCCCTCTGCTACTTGAAAAGCTTTCATTTAATCAAAGACCATTTTCCGTGGCATTAGGATATGCACAATTCCACATGAAGAACAAATCAAATTTGCCATAATTATGGTAAATTTTAAATTCATTATTTCTAATGACACCTTTAAACTTGGTTCAGTAAATTTTAGCCTTCTTGCCACATAGTGCCGTAAGTTTTGTTTTAAGAAGACACTTATCCCCTGTCTCTTTCCTTCAGTTTCTCCTTCCCTTAACACCACAATTGAAAAACTCCCCCTCAACTCCACCCCCTCTCAAATTCCCCTACCTACCTGGAACCTTGGCCCGCCTTTCATTACCTTGCTAATAACAAAAGCATCTTCATTTTCTCTGGAACTCATGCAGAAGAAACATTTTAAGCTCAACTAAATAATTATCCACCTACTTTCTATTTCTTCCCAAGGGGAAAAAAAATCCTGATTGACTGAAAAATCACCAGGTTGTTGTCACCAGAATCCTTAATGTGAAACCTTCCTTATAATCTTTCTTCTTCAACTTTGTTTTTGATGTGGGAAGTGGCAAAATTAAGGGAATTTGTGAGGTGTATTAGAAAATGCCACCAGATAAATGAAGGCACATTTAACTGAGCAAGTCACAGTGCATGCATTCGCTATATTACAGGCACACCAAAGGGAACCGCACGCGTGAGAGATGTGTGGTTCTTCAAGCCTGTCACCGACTCACTGCAGCCCTGCGAGGTGCCAGGAGGAATGTGCTCAAAGCAGGTCTCACGGTGCAGGCAATGGCTAGGACGTTGCTCAGGGACTACCAGATAAAGAATGACTCACCAGAGCAAGTGAAAAACAAAGCTGCTTTTGGGAGACCCGAATTCCAGTTGCTTCCTCATCTTTGTTTTGCAGGAAAGAAACACTCTTTGCTTAGAAAGGATGAGAGAAATCTCAATTTTATTGAAGGTCTCTGACAAAACAACCTCAAGACTGCCAATTAATTCTTTTTTGTTCATTTTTTTTTCATGATTATCTATTTATTTTGGGACAGAGAGACAGAGCATGAGCAGGGGAGGGTCAGAGAGAGAGAGAGAGAGAGAGAGAGAGAGAGAGAGAGAATCCCAAGCAGGCTCTACACTGTCAGTGCAGAGCCCAATGCAAGGCTTGAACCCACGGACCGTGAGATCATGACCTGAGCTGAAATCAAGAGTCAGAGGCTTAACTGACTGAGCCACCCAGGCATTCCAAGACTGCCAATTAAGGCTTGCTGCTAATATACATACATGCACACAAAGGCAATTTTTTAATTGGTGAAAAGACCTTTCTGAAGCCAGAGTTCCTTCTTGATCAAGATCATGATTTAACAAAGTTTCATCTACTGTCCTCTCCCTTTTATTAATGTTCCCTTTCTTCTTCCTGTCCCAACCCAAAGTGTCTCATTTCTGTTGTCCCTGATAGATTTCAACTCTTATCAGGAGTAAATATTTTCAAAGCGCTGCTATGTCTGAGGCCTTTTCAGGAGTAGTGAGAGGGTCCTCAAAGGCTGAGAGCAATTCAACATGAAATGTGGACTTGGTCATTGGGAATATGAAAATAATCTCATTAACCCTTGGCTCTCTCAGCATGGTGCCCAAGAGGGATCTATTTTACACAACATTTTCTTCTACCAAAAGACATTATCCGTAGGTATTTTTAAAAATATAGGAGCTGGAAAAGATTCTAACCGTCACCTCAAACTATCTCCACATTTTATAGATTCGGAAACTGAGGCCCAGAAAGTCAAGATAGGTTATTGCTGCAGATAATCCCCACCCCCATCAGATTCCCAGGATAGTAGTTTCCTGAAATTCTGCCTTGGGAAAACTAGCACGCCTTAGAGGCTCTGAACTTATGGCACTTGGCAAGTTACAAAACATAACATATGTCGTTTGGGAAAACTGAAGGAATATGTCTAGCTTATGCACCCCTGCATTTGATGGAACATCTATATTCAGCTGATTTTTGTCTATCAATAGGTCAATTGTTGCTTAAAAGAAGTCTTTTAACTTAATCTTATGCAGCCACGAAGCTCCAGATAAAATGATATTGAACACCCATGTAGAGGAAAGAAGCTATCTGTTCTAACCCCCTACATGAGAAAATCTTGATAAAATCATCTGGCTCTCTGCTTCTAGCCTTATGGCTGACCAGATACTCTGAAGAATTTCTGCTGGCAGTGCAGCTTACATAGGACACAGTCTTCGAAACACTGTTGTTTGCATTTGAATCAGTGGATATTTTCAGATCCTCTCTCCTAGCCCCTGCCATGTAAATTTTTACAGTAGAGAACTTGAGACAGTTATCAGGGGTCAGGAGGAACAGGGGTGACCTAAGGATGTAACAGGATGGCCACATTACTGTTGGGGGCTGAGTCTTGGGCAAACATCAAAGTAGGGAAGCTAAGCCTAGGATTCTTGAGCTGACCCAAGGTTCTCCAGGTAAACAGAAGTGTCATCTATGGCACCCAAAGCCACTGGCACAAAGCACACGCATGCTCAAAGAAATGCTTCTCAATTTTTGACCTGAAGGATTCTTAATAGATGAATCAAGTAATGTGATCATAATAAAAGATCATTGGCAGACAAGAAGGTTAGCTGTTTTAGGTACCTACGGCTATATAACAAATTACCCAAAAATTTAGTAGCTCAAAATGACAATAAACATACATTATTTCTCCCAGTTTCTGAGAGTCAGGGATTTAAGGACTTGAAATTTGAGCACTGGCTCAGGGTCTCTCATAAAGTTGTAGCCATCTGAAGGCTTGACTGTGGCTGGAATATCCACTTCCAAAGCACTCAGACACTTGATTGGCATGTTGGTGTTCCTTGTTGGTTGGAAGCTTCAGATCATTTCCCTGTGAACCTCCCCTGAGGCCAGCCAAGTGTCCTCATGACACAGCATCTGGTTTTCCCCAGCATGAACAATTCAAGAGAGAGCAAGTCAGGTAGAAGCTATTCTATTTATGTGGTAAACTCAGATGAAAACATGGGAAAATTTCTTCGTAATCCTGGGGCAAAAAAGGTTAGCCATGAAAGAAAAGTAATAATAAATTCAATAGTATCAAAATTATAAATAACTAGAAAACCTGAACAGACTGATTACTAGTCAGTAAATTAAAACTGTAACCAAAACCTCCCAACAAAGTCCAGGGCCAGACAGCTTCACTGGTTAATTCTACAAAACAAAGAAGTAATACCAATCCTTCTCAAGCTCTTCCAGAAAAAAAAAAAAAGAGGAGAAATACTTCCAAACTCATTCAAACAAAGCTGGAGGCATCATGGTCCCTGATTTCAAACTATATCGCAAAGCTATAGCAATCAAAATAGTTTGGCAATGGTGTAAATATAGACATATAGGTCCACAGAACAGAATAGAAAGCTCAGAAATAAACCTACACTTACATGGTCAATCAATTTATGACAAAGGAGCCAAGAATATAATGGAGGAAAAAACAGCCTCTTTAATAAATGATGCTGAGAACACTGGACCATCAACTCAAAATGGATTAAAGACTTGAATATAAGACCTGCAATCATAAAACTCCTAGAAGAACACATAGGCAGTAAGCTTCTTGACATAAGTCTTGGTGATAATTTTTTGAATCAAAAGCAAAGGCAACAGAACCAAAAATAAACAAGTGAAACTATATCAAACTAAAAAGTTTCTGACAACAAAATAACCTGTCAACAAAATGAAAAAGCAACCTACTGAATGGAAGAAAATATTTGCAAACCATATATCTGATCAGGGGTTAATGCCCAAAACATATAGAGAACACGTACAACTCAACAGCTAAAAAACAATCCAATTAAAAAATGGGCAGAGGATCTTAATAGACGTTTTTCCAAAGGAGGCATACTCTTGGCCATAGACACATAAAAAGATGTTCAAAATCACTAACCATTAGGGAAATGCAAATCAAAACCACAATGAGATTACAGCTCACTCCTGTCAGAATCATCTATCTATCTATATAGATATAGACACAGATATAGAGATAGAGATAGAGATATATAGGATGTATTAGTTGCATAATATAAACATTAATAGAATTTTTCCTGCATTTTTCTTTTCCTGTACAACAAAAAACAAGTGTTGGCAAGGATGTGGAGAAAAAGGAACCCTTATGTGCTGCTGGTAGAAATGTAAATTGGAACAGCCACTAGGGAAAACAGCATGGGAGTTCCTCAAAAAATTACAAATAGAAATACCATATGATCCAGTAATTGCACTACTGGGTATTTACCCAAATAATACAAAAATACTAATTGGAAAGGATAGATGAACCCCGACATACACTGCAGCATTACTGGACAATTATTGGACAACCTAACTGTCCATTGATAATTAAATGGATACAAAGACTCAGTATACATGTACAATGGAATATTATTCAGCCATAAAAAGGATGATATCTTGCCGCCATTTGTGACCACATGAATAGACCTCAAGGGTATTATGCTAAGTGAAATAAGTCAAATGGAAATATGGAAATGCCATATAGTCTCTCTCAGAAGTAGAATCTAAAAAAAAAAAAATGGAGTGGATGCATATGAAGAACAGATTAGTGGTTGCCTGAAGAGAAAGGTAGGGGCTGACGGATGGGGGAAATCAGTAAAGGGGGTCAAAGGATACAAATTTCCAGTTATACAATGAATAAATCATGGGATATAATGTACAGCATGGGACTATAGAAGAATACTGTATTGCATACTTGAAAGTAGTTAGGAAAGTGGATCTTGAAAATTCTCATCATGGCAAAAAACAATTTGTAGCTGTGCGATGATTGATGTTAACTGAATTTACCATGGTGATCATTTTACAACATATGCAAGTATCAATTCACTACATTGTACACCTGAAACTAATATAATGTTAGGTCAAATATATTTGAACAAAAACAAGAAGAAAGGAAAACAATTGATTCATCAAAAGGCATCATAGAATTAAAAAACAAATGGCAAACTAGGAGAGAGATTTAAAACTCACTTAATAGACTAAGGATTAGTACCCTGAACACATAATAATTTCTATAAATAAATAAAACAGAAAACCCAGCAGAAAACTAGGCAAAGATCCAAACACAGGCATAAACACAGAAGAAGAAACAAGTTTGTCCCAAACACATGTCAAAAGGTTCTCAATCCAGTTAATAATCAAGGAAATACAAATTACTGCCAAAATGGGATAATTTTGGGAATGAGATTCCATTTTACACATATTTAGTTGTCTCAAATCTAAATATTTGATAATAAATACCAAGTACTGGAGAGGAAGTGAGTCAACAGGAAAGGCAGAGGACACTGAGTTGTTATTATTACTTTAGAAAACTATTTGGCATTCTCTCGTAAAGATGAATATTCACACACCTGATCTCCACCCAACAGCTGGGTGGAGTGATTCCTGGGTCAGTGATTTTGACCTCTAGAGAATATGTGGCAGCTGTCTTTAGACATTTTTGGTTGTCACACTACCGGCATCCAGTGGGTAGAGGCCAGGGATGCTCTTAGACATCCTACAATGCACAGGACAGACCTACACAACAAAGAATTATCTGGCCCCAAATGTGCCAATCAAGAAACTCTGCCCTAGGTACATACCCAGGAGAAATTGTTGCTCATATGTACACGAGGAGATACAGAAGAATATATTCAAAACAGCATCAACAAAGTGGAGGTAATACTTCCCCTTTGACAAGGGAAGATGTTAATCAATGTGACACTGTCATTGAGGGAAAAATACATGATTGAACGGCAGTGACAGACAACATGAATGAATTTTGGTGAAACGAAAGAGTCACAGAAGAAGATATGCCATGTGCTATACTTAATGTAACGGTCAAAAACAAGAAACACTGGAAAATGTGTTATTTAGGCATAGATATAAACATATGATTAAACAAGAAAAATAGGTTAGACAGTGAGAAGACAAAATTCAAGGTACTGATTAGCTTTTGTGTAAGGTAAGGGGAAGATTGAGGGGAACGGGGGAAAGATACACAGAGGGAAGTTTTGTGACATGTTCGATCACTTGGATTGGACAGTTGGGTTCACAATTGTCCGTTACATTATCACCCTTTATAACTTACACATGCAGAAAGATACATACATAACACATAACATACATATATGTCACATATATTCTCTTGCATTGAGTACTATATTAAAATATAAATAAGTTGAATACAAAATCAGGGCAGAAGTCGTGAAGTGGGTTGTACAATATGACCACACAAGTAACTTCTCGAAGTTAGGACAACTCACTTTCACCCTTTTCGAAAGGAGCTGCTGCTACTTCTGTGGTAGAGGCAGGCTCAAAATGAAGTGTAATTTGTCCATCGTATTCCTTCCGGGCAGTCCACTAGGATAGCAACCCTACGCGAATACCATTGACCTAAGCACCCCTTACCTTTGAGCTCTGTTGGCAATACACATAAGGCAAATAAAACTTGGAATTTGTAAGGTCTTTTTTTTTAAACTTAAAAAAAATGTTTTTAATATTTATTTATCTTTGAGAGGGAGAGAGAGACAGAGACAGAGACAGAGCATGAGCAGGGAAGGGGCACAGAAAGAGGGAGACAAAGCATCCAAAGCAGGCTCCAGGCTCTGAGCTGTCAGCACAGAGCCCCACGCGGGGTTCCAACTCAAGAACCATAAGATCATGAGCCGAAGTCCAAGGCTTAACCAACTGAGCCACCCAGGAGCTCCTCTCTTTTTTTTATTCTAGATACTGTAGTCATACGCTGGTAGGGGTAAATGTCACTTTGTAACAACAGCAAGAAAGTGGACAACTTATGGCTTTCTCTGTCCCTGTGGGATAAACCTTGATTCCTTTTAAAAGTCAAAATTTCAGGGGCACCTGGGTGGTTGAGTTGGTTAAGCATCCTGCTTCAGCTCAGGTCATGATCTCACAGTCCCTTGAGTTCGTGCCCTGTATCGGGCTCGCTGCTGCCAGTGCAAAGCCCGCTTCAGATCCTTTGCTCCCTGTCTCTCTGCCCCTCCCCCACTCTCTCACCCGAAAATAAACAAACATTTTTTAAAAAATCAAAATTTCAAAATAGTGTGCCTTTAAACCCTAGGTTGGCAAATTAAGGTAGTCCAAATCATCTGAAGTTCCATGACCACCTGCCACATTTTGTTGGTTTTTTTTTTAAATTTTTTTAATGTTTATTTATTTTTGAGAAAGAGAGAGAGAGAGAGAGAGAGAGAGAGAGACAGATTGTGAGCAGGGGAGGGGCCAAGAAAGAGGGAGACACAGAATCCGACGTAGGCTCCAGGCTCTGAGCTGTCAGCACAGAGCCCGATGCGGGGCTCAAACTCATGATCATGAAGTGAGCCAAAATCGGATGTTTAACCAACTGAGCCACCAGGTGCCCCCACCTGTCAGTTTTAAGCAAAATTGTAAAGATCTCCTTCCCTTCCCTTTCTCTTTATTTTTATTTTGTTTTATTCTAACCAGGTTTTCCAGGTGACAAACAGCTCCCTTATTCCTATTCTCAGTTGACTTCCAAATAATCCCTGCTAGAGTGTTAATTGAAAAGTAAGGTAATAACTATTACAGCTTACTATGATTCCTCCTGGGGTGGCTTTTATTTTCATAGAGGACTCAGAAAGGTTGGCGTGGGGAGCAGGGAAGGCAGGGTAAGAGATGACCTTCAGGAAGCTATACTAACTCCAATATCTGAAGAAGCAAATAAATAATATTTGTGATGCAGCCTCTGAAAGGTTGGCAAAACCTTGCTTCGGGCTCTGTTTAAACATCCAGGCTCTGTCTACTACTTTTGGAACTGAGCTGCAATAAAACCTCTTACTTTCCTGACCCGGGAGGAAATATTTTATAAATTATAGTGTAGAGAATTATTTGGTCAACATTTAGACCTGAAATGCCCTGAAGAGTGAGAAAGTTAAGGGGAAAAAATAGATTTGGAGAAAGGACAAAGGCCAAACTCCACCAAGAAAATGCATAATAGCGTAAAGAGAAGGAACTTTTCACGTGTCCAAGCATAAATGTCAAGAGTATTTCAACAAAGCCCAAAAGGTTTGAAGTTGAAGCCTGTGAAAGAAAGAAAGAAAGAAAGAAAGAAAGAAAGAAAGAAAGAAAGAAAGAGAGAGAGAGAGAGAAAGAAAGAAAGAAAGGAAGAAAGAAAGGAAGGAAGAAGGAAGGAAGAAGGAAGAAAGAAGGAAAGAAAGAGCAAGTCTGGGTGACTCAGTTAAGCATCCAACTTCAGCTCAGGTCATGATCTCACAGTTCGTGGGTTCAAGCCCCATGTCAGGCTTTGTGCTGACAGCTCAGAGCCTGGCGCCTGCTTTGGATTCTGTGTCTCCTAAGCTCTCTACCCCTCCCCCACTCATGCTCTGTCTCTGTCTGTCTCTCTCTCTCTTTCTTTCTCTCTGAAAAGTAAATAAACATTAAAAATTTTTAAAAGAGAGAGATAGAGTGAGAGAGAAGGAGGGAGGGAGAGAAGATGGAAAGGGAAGATTCTTGAAGAGAAAACAAATATGGTTCTACCAGCTTCCTGTCTCACCGTACTTGATAATAGTAACTGCTTTGCCTAAAGAAAGTATCAGCCCCTCATCTGATCTGGCCTCTCATCTGATCAGTCTGGATTGCTTCGGCCAACAGGTCACAGTGGAATCAAATCCGAATGCGCAGTCATGGTCCTGAAACTTCACTGTGAGTAGTCATCTAAGGATGTTGATGAGAAATGCAGGTTTCGGGTCCCCAGCTGAAGCCATGCGGCCTGGGCAGTTTTGTGTCCTAGCCCAGGAGTCTGCATTTCTGAGCACTCTGGGTGAGCTGGACGCACACAAGGGCCAGAGCAGTGAAGCCGGCTCAGGAAGCCAGACCTAGGGTTTGTGTCTCATGCTGTGGGGCCCCATCTCACATCTTCGCAAGAAGCCTTTTACTACAGCGTCTCCACAGAAACCAGCATTGCTCAGGTAAACCCTGAGAGCCCCTGTCCTTGGCGACACTGCCCAGATCGAGCTTTCTAGGCCCCGTCTCTTCCAATGCTGCCGCTCTTAACACTTACAGGAACTTCTCTACTCGCACAGGCATGAAATTGGAAATGAGAGAAAGGTTCATCCTCTGAAGGCCAGTCCTTGACCACTGGAGGCAGGAGGTAGTAAGTAAAGGTTCCTATTCTCCCATCCTTTGGGTGGGCCATTTTCTGAAGTTCATTTTGTGTGATTCCCCAGATGGTCCTGGCGGGAACAAACCCCAGGTGCCCCCAGGGATGGCCAGCTCTATCACGCACCCTTGTTTGGGCTTTGTTCTTCTTCTCTTCTGTCCTTCCCAGTCTCCTAATCCTGTTCCTTTGGATCTTATGCAAAAGTAAACTACCTGCAGGTCAACTCTTGCTGCAGACTGCTTTCTGGGGAAAACCCAAACTGAAGAAGGGTTCTAGAAGGTTCTAAAAGCCTGAGGGATTGGGGCTGGGACTGGAGAAGATGAAGGTGAAACAGTACAGCCCTGGGTATATTCTCCCAATGTCGCGTCATTCAAGTGGCTACTCTTCGACCTGTTTGCTTATTAAACTTCCTCATCTTACTTCCTTTAAGAATAAGGCTCTGGAGAAAAAAAAATTTTGAAAATAACCAACCTAATAGAAAAGAAGCCAAGGGCCTGAATTTCACTACTGTTATGACCTGCAAAGAACTATATAACGTTCCACAATTGGAATTTTTTGTCTGCATCACAGAGTTGTTAAGAGACTAGCACATGATTATTATTGGATGTTAATATAACGTAAAATTGATAGCAATGAGCCTCGTGGCCAGACTCAGTCGCTCTATCCTTACAGTCATCATTAGCCACTTTGACCACACGAGTTTGCTCACGGTGATGGGAGGTGGGACATAAGTCCCAAACACTCTAGAGGTGACGGAAATCTTAGGATGTCATTGCAAAATCCGACTTCATTAGTTGATGCTGTATCAGTATGAGTCCCTATAATCACAGGGGAAAGGAAAAGAAAGAAGAAAGGCAAAGAATTTCTCAATAAGAAAGAAGTATGATCAGATGAGTTGTATGACCTCCCCATGATACAGGTACCCATTTAATTTACTCTCACTCTGTCTTTTCCTCCACAGTTTCTCTTTCTGATTACCTGGTAGTCAGCTGTCTGGGTACTTGCATTACTCTACAATACTAGGCATCTCCATAGATCCTTCCACAGGCTCTTCTGACATATAAAAGTTCAATATAAAAATAAAAGCCATATTTGTTATACCATAAGCTATAACACCATGTTGCTGGACTCACAGACTTCTCCACTGGCTCCCATTTGCTTTGTAGGGAAACACACAAAACAGAACCAAATCAAACCAAACCAAACAAAACCTAGGACTTATGCCTCAGGCACTACATTTATATTTTCACATAATTTTCTACTGAAGTACAATATCCATTTAAAAAGGTACACAAATCATAAATGTACAGCCTGAGGAACTTTCACAAAGTAAATTCTCCTATGTGACCAGCATCCAGGCCACAGGAATACAAGATTACAAGCATCCAAACAGTCTCCCTTATGTCACTTCTGGGCTTTCAATCCACCTCAGAGAGAACCAGTATACTAACCTCTAATACCGTCACTTTTACTGTGCTGGCTTCTCAAGTTTACACAAATTGGGTCACAATTTGCATTGAAACGTGTCTGGTTTCATTCATTCCCTATTGCCAGATTTATCCATGTCATTATCTACAGTAGTGGTTCATTTTCATCGCTGTATATTTTCACTGCACTCACTTGAATCAATATAAAACAATTAATGTATTCATTCTACTGTGGTGGAAAACTGGGATTATTTCCAGATTTTTGTCGATGACAAAAATTGCTGCAATGAACATCCGTATATGTCTTTTGTGCACCGTGTTTCCATTTCTTTGGGGGAGTGTACTTAAAGGGGAGCCCCTGGGTCCATGTGTCTAGCTATGCCAAAATGTCTTCCATGGGGCTGGGAATGAACAAGATAATTTAAAATTTATATGTAAAAACACAGAGCCAAATATAGCCAAGACATTCTAGAGGAAAGAATCCTCACCAAAGTGGAAAGACTTATAGTATCAAGTTTGATTTGTTATAAAACTGTAGTATAATGACAGTGTGATACTGTTATCATAGTCAAATAAATGATGGGATAGAATCTGGAGTCCAGAAACAGATGATAGGGATATGTATCAGTACCTATACCTGTGTCTACTTGATTTGGAACTAAGGTGGTGAGGTTGAACATTGTGGAGACGGTGGTCTTTTCAGCA
Organism: Panthera uncia; assembly: GCF_023721935.1. Classification (NCBI taxonomy): domain Eukaryota; kingdom Metazoa; phylum Chordata; class Mammalia; order Carnivora; family Felidae; genus Panthera; species Panthera uncia. The sequence goes on from NW_026057581.1 coordinate 9,671,345, forward strand.
CGTGGTGCCCTGTCAATATTATATCCATAGTGAAAGAAATAAATGTTCATCCCTATCTCACACAATAGACAAAATCCATTTCTCAGAAAGAAACAAGGTCCTATTTCAAATCTAATCAAATGTACATGTCTTTCAAGAAATTTAATTTTCATTTGTATGAAGATTAGTACTTCAGATACACTTCTTTACGGAGATTAAGATGAAATCTCTACGTATATTTTGGAACATTTATTCTCCTCTCTCCCTTTTTCCCTCTGCTCTTCTCCCCTTCTTCCCTCTCTTCCTCCTTTACTTTCTGCTCTCCCAACATCTGCCCTTTCTTTTGGGTTGACCGCATGCATCAGATAGCAAGGTAACAAATCAGCAACCCACGTACCAAATTGGACCTACAGAACTGTTTTAAAAGAAATTGTGTTAAAAAAAAATCCTGTTGCCAACACGACTGTGAGACTTTACACAAAATCCAATTATGGGACATCTTTTGAAAATTTGGCAGATGCGGCCACCCTAGGGCAGGAGCACTCTATGGCAACAGCCTCCTGGATATTGTGATTTTGTAAGGTTCTTGTCTGCTTTAGACAGGGAAACCCTCTTAGGTTCCCCTCAATCCTCCCGGGGCGGGCTTTCCTCGTGCATATTACCTGCTTGACCCCTATAGGATCTGCATTTAAGAACGCTGTTACCATTAATGTTTGACGAGAAGAGCCACTTGTAAAAACATGTTTCTAAAAATTTATAGATGCACAAATGTCAATATTGTTTTCTATTTATACACAGTTTTCAGTGTTCTACATATGGTAGCTAAAAAGATTTTTCTTCTTCTTCTTTAGTTTTTGGGCATAAATCCCTTCTTGTTTGCACAGGAACATTAGCTCAAATTTGCAGATACTGTGTGCTACAGATAAAATTGTTGCGTTTAAAACCATATGTCACACTGAACTGTTCAAGAGGCACCAAGCCTTTCTTACCCGCAGATCTCTAAAGATATAATTTTATGCTCAGTTAAGATGGAAAAGAGCATTAGGCTTGAAGATAAACCTATTTAACCATGGATGCATTTCGCTAAATTATTTTACCAAATGACTAGGTAGAGAGACATTAGTATAGTATGTTAAAGGCAACTTTTTCAATTTACATGTCTCCCTGCATATTAATCAGCTGCTAGGGGTTACAATCCTAAAGGCAGCAGGATCAGTAAGGATATTCCTAAGGATCTGCCTCGTGCTCATTTACACATCCATATTTACTTCCTAAAAGTTGTAATAAGGATCTCAATTCATAAAGTGGCTTTGAGCCATTTAACATTTTATGGGAATTTTGTTCTATTTCAGGCCACCATTATATCATGGTTATAGAAAGACATAAAACTCTATTACTATTTTATAGATGTAAAAAAAATCAACTTGAGTTCTATAAAATGAGTAGTTCATGACTGTGAAAAGTCTTTCAGGAATAAGATACATTTCACTGTAAGTATTCTTCCTTCTCATACACACAACTTGTAGGCTCTTTTAAGACACAGAAGCACATATGAGAATGTACATTTTGCTCTAAGCCAGTACGACCCCTAGGGCCCTGTCCTTTTCAGAAGGATGTTTCAATACAAAACACAATTTAAATGACAACAAAACCGAACTCATATCACAGTCTTGCAAAATTGACTTCACTCAGCTAACACACACCCATGCACGCGTGCACACGGCTTTTTTCTTCAAGTGATATTAAAAGACTGGTTGAAAATACAGAAAATTGAAAGTGACTGTGGAGGACATCATGCAAAATGTTTTAGCTGAGGCGTGACCAGAGCCCCAGCTTGACAGGGACCTCACTGGGGACCAGAGTCCAGCCCAGGGGTGACCAGAGCCCAGAGCCACTTAACCAGTCTGTCTTGAAAACAGTGAGACTAAAATTGTAATAGTTTTTATAAAATATTGATGATGGGAGCAAATAAAAGAATTAAGAGTCAGTTTGGGATATATACATACATACCCAACGGAAGGCCGCTTCTGACTTAGGAATACCTGGACCGGAAATTGCTCCCATGGCCATGAACACTGAATCACTTTGAGAACTGAGGCTTCATCTCCAGCTCTCACTCTGCCCGTGCTCTCCACTTCCACCCCTACCCCATTTCCTCTCCTCTCCACTGGCCCCAGTTGTCTGTTTTCAGCTCTAAAGTCAAAAAGAAAGTATGACAACTACTGTTCCCCCCCCACACACACTCCCATCTCTGCCTGCCCACCCTCCTAGTGTGCTAAAAAGCGAAAAAAGAAGGTGGCCCTTAAGATGTGGATCAGATAGAAAACTAGAGATAAGGGAGGAAGCCATTGGAAGCACCTGATGGTCCATGATCGGCCACAATTCCTTCCTTTCATAAAACTTAGTTTGAGCAAGTCCTCAAAGCCCTACAGTCCTTTAGCATATTTACAGCCCTTTTCTCCAGCTAAATTTCCTTCTCTCTGGCCAGGGCAGCCATCTTGAAGGCTGTCCATCCATACTTGCAGCCTCGTGGCCTTCCCTAGCTAATTCTGTAGTCCCCTTTATCCACGGTTTTGCTTCTCGTAGGTTCAGTTGGCCACAGGTCGGAAGCAGATGAGTGTCCTTCTAACGAATCATCAGAAAGGCAGTCTATGCTGCGTCACAGTGTCTGCGTCATTCACCTCACTGCATCTCATACCTAGGCATTTTATTTTTAATTTTTTTTAACATTTATTCATTTCTGAGAGACAGAGAGACAGAATGTGAGTGGAGAAGCGGAGGAGAGGGAGATAACAGAATCCAAAGCAGTCTCCAGGCTCTGAGCTGTCTGCACAGAGCCCGACATGGGGGCTCGAACTCACAAAGTGCAAGATCATGACCTGAGTCGAAGGTGGACACTTAACCAACTGAGCCACTCAGGTGCCCCAATACGTAGGCAGTTTATCATCTCACATCATCACACGTAGAAGGGTGAGTACAGTACAATAAGGTATTTTGAGAGAGATGCCATATTCACATAACTTTTGTTACAGTACGTGGTTATAATTGTTCTGTTATTATTGTTAATCTCTTACCGAGTCTAATTTATAAATCAAACACTATCATATGTATATACATAGAGGAAAAACATAGTGTATATAGGGTTTGCAACTACCTGAGGTTTCAGGCATCCACTGCGGGTTTTGAAACATATTCCCTGCAGATAAAGGGAACTAATACATTCCTTGCTTTTGACCTAGAGGTTTTTGCCAAGTCTTCTAAATTTGAAGCCTTGCTTTATGATTTTCAGAATCCCTATCAGTAAATATTTGAAAAGTTTCAAACACAAAAATGCCACATGAAAATTTCCTCTTCCATTGGCATTGGAGTGCATCCAAAATAAAATGCTGAACAAACCATTAGTCAAACATTGATTTTCTCTGCTCTTATTTCTGAATTATCAATATTTCTGTGGTATATGTATAATGTTATAGAGTGGGGACCCTATCAATCTATGACTTTCAACTTTGTAGAACACTTGAAGCTGTATAGTAAACCTTGACTTGACTTGGCTCAGTTTGCCTGTTCTCTCGGCTTTCCAGTTTTCTCAGGCCCTTCCTTAACTTTTTTGTTATCAAACTTCAAGTGTGTGTGTGTGTGTGTGTGTGTGTGTGTGTGTGTGTGTGTAGATAGTTGGCTTATACATAGATAGATAGATAGATAGATAGATGATAGATAGATATGAATCCAGTCAGATCTCTTTCTCTTCTGTGTTCCCCAAAGCTATGTGTCTCTACGTTCTTTTCAAAATCTCTTGGGTTGTGCTCTTTAACACATTTCTATCTCCATGGAGATGACACAAATCCAATTTTTCCTGTCCTATCATATACCTCATTCTCTTTGCTGGTGTCTATGCCTTGGGCTGATAGACATTGTTGTATACTTAATAAATAAAATAAAATAAAATAAAATAAAATAAAATAAAATAAAATAAAATAAAATAAAATAAAATAAAATAAAA